>NW_007750031.1:5743-8909 GCF_000696425.1 Galeopterus variegatus | reverse complement strand
AGGAAAAAGTGTAACATACAAGCACACTCAGCTCTGCTGAGACTTTAGAGGCAATGGCTTATGGCCACCTTGACTACGTGTGTACAAGAGTCCTTCTTCTTGTGATGCTGGGGCATAAGCTCAGGGTTGTTAATGGTAAAATAAGACAAGCTAGGGGAAAAGGGGGAAGGAGGCAGGAGAGAAAGAAATTAGTGGACTTGAGATGGAGTGTGGTTAATAAAATAGTTGTTGGTCTACATAGCTTTAATTGGATATTGTATTGTACAGATTTAGCCTTAATGTGAACACACATCAGAGTTTTCTCCCTCAGTAGAGGGTAGTTCTCAGTTCTCACTGAATCAAAATATCAGCAGTAGCAAGAATCATGCAATTCCAAGTTCCCGTTTCTAGCGCCTGTTTTCCAGCTGGGCTGCCTTGATTTCGTCAATCTTTTACCTTCTGCAATAATATGTAGTTAACCTCCTAAGACAGAGAATATCTTCTGAAACAAAGAGTGATACTACATGCTTCATGGCTCTGTTCTCTCTCCATCATTGGAGGAAGCAGTGTGGTCAGGCCCCTGTGAAACAAAACAGAATAACCTTGGCAATGAACCCACATGATGCTTCATAATGAAGCTGGTGAGACTCAGCAGGAGAGAGCTCTTTGCTCCATCACTAGGAACTCATGCCACGGCAGCCTGAGACCAAGGCAAGGCCGTGGGGAACACTGCACAGGTTCTTGGAACACTTCAGCCTAGCAAAGACGGAGAGCAGACACTACACTGCATGTTCCCTGCGAAAATGAAGAGAAAGGCTTCAAATATTGAACAAATTACTTCTTTTTTCTTGCATAGAAGAAAAAGCACCATCAAGACTGTGTACTGGCGTTTTAGGGGGATAAAATTAAACATCACTGATTCTCAGATTCTAACTAAATGCAAAACTTTCCAGGAACATAGAAATCTGAAAAATATTTTCTGCATTAAAATAACAAGAACTCTTTTATTTTAAGAACTAGAATCACAATAACTAGCCTGGTAAGGATATTTATAATTTTTTTGAAAGGCAGTTGAGGAAAGAATAAAGAAAACATTTAAGAAGAGTAGGAGTAGAAAACATTTTCCACTCTGGAAAACTGGAAGAGACATAAGTCACAGTTACAGCCCTTACTTTTATGGACAATGTTCAATTAAAATACACATGTAGAAAATTACGGTGCTTTATGCTATGAAAATATAGTTGAAGAATCAATAAATTAGGGAGGCTTTTAAAATGAATTTATGTTCTATTTCCTTGACTTCTTTACTCCTATGGTTCCACTAAGACTCTGTTCTGCCATTATGTGATGTCCTCATGGAAGACTCTGCATTGGAGCTGAATTATAAAGGTAAAAACAGGTACAAAGTTCCCACTGCTGGCGTAGGTGGTGATTGAAGTGGCCTGGATCTCTAGCCTGAATATAGAGCTGCAGCTCCTGAATTCAGGAGGTAGCTTCAGCAGCAGTGGTAGATATTTTCCTGATTTTGGTAGGTGCGGTTCTGCGATCAGCAGCAGACCTAACATTTACTTGGCTTACTGAAGAAGAGAGCACTTTGGCCACTCAGACTGGCTCCTGAGAGAGTCACTTGAGCCTGTTTCTTCAGCCTTTCTGATTATTTTGTAAATGTCCGTTGCCATTCCTTGTATTAAATCTCCTTTTACTTAAGACTACTAGATAATAGTAGTACTGGATAATAGCATCTGCAACCAAACCCTAGCCAACGCATAAGTGAAGAGTCAGCCAACAATGAATTCCAAAAGACTAAGATATGTCATTCTGGGTGTACACACCTACTTCTTTGTACAAAGAAGTCAAATCATGAGAAGAACAGACCTGCTTGAAGGTACCAGGGCATATTTTGTATACATCTCTGTGAAACCTAAGTGGTTATCATCACAGCTGAATAGGGTGGAAATCTTCAGACTTTTCCATGATGGGTTGGTTTCCTGGAACAATGTGTATGCTCCATGCCTAAGAAAACGTTTCCTGGTGGTGAACAGACCATATGAGCCAGCTGTCATGGAGTATCCACAAGCACAGGAGTCACACTGTTGAGGAGGAGTGTGCTACTCTCGCTGCAGAAGGTTTGCAGCAGATCCAGGAGGCCCCAGTATGGAGAAATACTCCCATCAATGACATGACCTTGGGATGTCCCTGGATCATAAGAGACTGGCTTAAAGATGCTGGGATACTGTGGCCAGAAATTGTATATGGAACTTCTGGTAAGGTGTTTTTCAAAAACAAACTCATGGCCATCTTAATTCTTCCTGCTACAAGGGCTTCCCAAAGTCAGGACCCTGAATGTCCCTTTGATAAAATGCACTTTCTAAAGTTTAGATAGTCAGGGTACTTATGGTAGGAGCCTCTTTTCCACATATGAGACTAATTAATGGTGGTTATTGCAACTAGCTGAACAGTATTACAGAAATTATTGTTTAATATAATTTTGTTGCATGGAGATAAATTTTTAAGTACACAGAAATTGTACCAATCCTCTCATGTGTTGTGCAACAAGGTATATTAGATTGTGGATAGGGTGCCATGCTTGCAGTTGTGGTTATCAATCTAATTAGCTGTGTGATCTTGGGAAAGTCACTCACCTATGTAAGTCTGTCTTTTTATTTGTGAATAGTATGATGTGCTAAAGTGACAAGGCCACTTTTACCTATAAAATTTTAATATTTGTTACAAGTACATATTTGAAAAGTCTTTGCTTTTTAAATGTGCTTCTAAATATTTTGATCATTTGGGTGGAAAGAAACATAACCTCATCGAGTATGGAAAAATTTGACTCTTACACTGAAAAGAGAATTGGTGTGGAGTATAAGACCTGAGCTCAAACCCTAGCTCTTCAGTGAACTTGCTATGTGAACTTGGGCAAGTTAATTAAATATTTCAAGCCTCTTTAAAATAATAATACTGACATCTGTATCCTCGGGTCATTGTGCTGAGTGAATATAACATGTATGGATGCTGTTGAAATTAATAGTTTGTAAATGAGAAAACACCTTACAGAAAGGGGAAATACAAGTTACATACTGTGAGAGGAAATTTGCAATGCATATTTGAAGAAGAGTTAGTGCCAAAATTGCATAAAGAAGCAAGTAGAAAAGCAAAAAAAAAAAAAAAAAAAAAAAAAACAAAA
>NW_007750031.1:4850-5385 GCF_000696425.1 Galeopterus variegatus | reverse complement strand
AGTGCAAGGTAGACATTGGTGCAAGCATTCTGGAAACTAGTTTGGCATTATTTCTAAAGTGGAACATTCACATATGCAATATCCCAGAAATTACACTTCCGTCACCCAAGGGAACACCTTGTCCATGTGCAAGATAAGATATGTACAAAAATAATCATAGCTTCCCTGTTCACCATGCCAAAGACAGGAAACATCAACAAAATAGTGAACGAATAAACTGTCCAGAGTGGAACGCTATACCACAGTCACAATGAATGAGCGATAGTTGCACACAATAGCGAAGAACATTAGCCATACAATAGAAAGTTCAAAAAAAGTAAATACCAAAAGTTTACATAAAACATGAATACCCTTTTCTATAAGGCAAAACCAATGAAAATACACACACACTCCCACACGAGGTAGGTCAAAAAGTTCATGGAAAAATAGAATTAAAAGATGGCACGAATCTTTCCATGAACTTTTTAAAGACCCCTTGGGTGTGTGTGTGTGTGTGAATTCTTAGTTTTAGAATATATATATTCTTTTTTTTTTT
>NW_007750031.1:2671-3232 GCF_000696425.1 Galeopterus variegatus | reverse complement strand
TGTGTGTTTTGCTTGGGTCAGGTTCACTGAGGTATAATTTGCATAGTGATACTGTATATTTACAGAGAGTGAAATTCACCTCTTTGAGTGTATAGTCCCATGAACTTTTGACAAAAGTTTACAATCAGTCATGTAACCACCACTGTAATCAAGATATAAGACAGTTCTATCACCTCAGAAAGTTCCCCTGGGCACCTCTGGAGTCACCACTGATCTATTTTCTGCTCCTGTACTCTCGTCTTTTCCAGCAAGTCATATAGCTGGAATCGTACAGCATGCCGTTCTTTGAGTCTGGCTCCTTTCACCCAATGCAGTGCACGTGAGACTCATCCCTGTGGTGCATGTATCAGCGCTCCGTTCCGTTCCAAGGCAGAGTCACATTCCATTGCACGGAGGAGCCACGGGTTTTTTATATGTTCACCAGCTGATGGGCATTCGTTACTGTTTTGTTTTTTGTTCTTGTTTTTTGTTTTCACAATAAACCTTTCGGCAGGTGGAGGTTTACTAACTGTGAACTTGCATATAATGTCAGGGAGTAAGCAGTCATTTTTGTTGTCTTTT
>NW_007750031.1:0-681 GCF_000696425.1 Galeopterus variegatus | reverse complement strand
AACAAGCCCTCAGTCAACCCTGCTAATGACATAGACAATCTGATGACTCAAGCTTGGGTACCCTGCCCCCTCCTTTTTGCATCTCAGATCCAGCTCATTTCCCCGAATCCCAGAAATGAATGAAATCAGGTTCATGTTTGTGTGGATACATGATCTGTCCTTGTGCAAATATGCATTAACTCTAATTCTGTTTTAGTAGTTGGGTTATTTACAACAAGTGTGATAAAGAGAATCTTAAAACTAAATCTGTCCAACATTGACAAGGAAGAGTAACTAATTTACTCAACAAATGTTTATGAAATGCCTACAATATTTCATACCTAATCCATGAATGAGTGATGAAATTTTTCTAATACTTCTTTAAGTAAAAGTTTCCAACCCAGCCCTATTATTTTAAGAGTCTTCCTTTTGAGATGAGAAGTATTTATTGTCTGTGGCAAGAGGTTATTTTCCTCTCAGCATTGTTAATGCTGTGATCTGTGTTGAACAAATCTCTGCTATTTCCACAGACTTGATTAATATTTCTTCTGATAGGGCTTCAAAGAGGAAAATGGTGGTAAAGCTAACATCCATAATGTTTTGTTCATTAGTCAGTATTCCTAGAACATGGATTTGTTTTATGGTGTACAAAATAACAATGTACAAGAATATTGGTTTCTATGTAAGTTTCTAAAGTGAAAA
>NW_007750030.1:10167-10383 GCF_000696425.1 Galeopterus variegatus | reverse complement strand
TATCAGCATGTCTTGATCTCCAATAAAAAAATTTAGCATACTGTCCTCTCAGATTCCATTCTGATCACAAAACAAATCAAACTGCCATTTTGTCACAACATCAGAAAGACCAGAGACAAATGTGCATTCAACTTGGACAACTCAGTTCTTACCTTCTGAAGCTACATGCCCACTTTATCTTACGTACCTACATTTCCTTCAAAGTATAAGTTTTAC
>NW_007750030.1:8520-8895 GCF_000696425.1 Galeopterus variegatus | reverse complement strand
GAGGAAAACTTTAGAAAGTAACAGGATAAGACCTGACACTTCCATAACACTTAGTGATTAGTAAGTGTTTTTACTTATCAGTAAATAAATTCTAAGTTCTTCACTAATAAGCTCAGGGCTCATCCTCACAACTGCCCTGTAAGGTGGGGCCACTATTATCTTACCTTGCAGATGAGGAATCGGAGGCACAAAGAGGTGACATAACCTGTCCAAGATCACACAGCTGGTAACTGGTAAAGAAGGGTTTCTGACTCAGGCATACACACAGAAATTAATAGCCTTCATATACACAAATAAACAGAAGATATAATGGAAGAGAAAACACCATTTACAATAGCAACAAGGAAGACAGTACACCTAGGAATACACTTAACA
>NW_007750030.1:5956-6585 GCF_000696425.1 Galeopterus variegatus | reverse complement strand
AAATCCTGGAGAAGATAGATTCCTGGGTGAATCTTGACATTATGTTAGTTAAAGAAGCCAGTCTTGAAAGACCAAACACAATGTATGTCATTCCACTGATATGAAATGTCCAGAATATACAAAACCACAGAAACAGAAGAACAGGTGGTGGCCACGGAGTCGGGGGAGGGGAATAGGAAGTGACTGCTAATGCATATGGGGTTTCCTTTTAGGTTGATGAAAATGTTCTGGAATTTGCCAGTGGTGATGGATGTACAACTCTGAATAGACTGAAAACCACTGAACTGTATACTTCAAATAAGTGAACTTTAGGGTATGTGAATTATATCACAACAGAGCTATTATGAAAAATGCTAGAAAGTCTCTATAAGATACTTTGATTGAAAACATAANGAGAAACCCCCACCACTCCAAGAGTTCTGCTTCAATGAGTCCAAAGAGAAAGAAGCAGAAGTCAGAAGTGTTGTAAAATAAAGAACAAAATATTAGAAATGGCCTAGTCAATAAAAAGAAAAAAATAAATCATGTTACATATCTATATAATATGTAGCAACTTTAAATAGTTTCTACAAGCACATATTTAGTTATGTGGTCAACTGCTCAGAAGAGAATGCTAAATGAAAACAAGG
>NW_007750030.1:2432-2677 GCF_000696425.1 Galeopterus variegatus | reverse complement strand
GGAAACTGAGTGGCCTGAAACCTAAAGACAGACCATCCAAGGAGACACAAGATGGAACATTGGCTGCAGGCAGCAGAGAAAGCCACACAGGCAGAAAAGAAGAATTCAGCTCTGCCCGGGAGGACAGGGATGTGCACCCAGGGCCTGGCCTACTCTGGGGCCCATACAGCAGCTGAAAAGTGCCTGTGGAGCAGGGCAGGTGGCAGGTGAGGACCCCCACAGCACATGGTGGTCAGGGAGACCGC
>NW_007750030.1:0-231 GCF_000696425.1 Galeopterus variegatus | reverse complement strand
AGCAAGAAACAAACAGGAGAAACCACAGGAGCAGTTAGGAGCACATGACGCCAGGACCTGCCGGTCAGATTAGTGGAGCTGGACAACTGAGGACACAGGGTAGGGGCGGTGCAGTGGGACCCCAGCCTCAGATGCTGCTTGTGGGGACACAAAGCAACACAAGCCCCCCACAAAATGATCGGGCAGAGAAACCCCCACCACTCCAAGAGTTCTGCTTCAATGAGTCCAAAG
>NW_007750029.1:8995-10384 GCF_000696425.1 Galeopterus variegatus | reverse complement strand
CAGAAATTGCAGATTTTCATAATTTGTACATTTTGCTTCTATAAATTTATGTCAGTGATTCCACGTGTAGTTTTTCTTACTCTACAGTTTTCTGTTTCTAGTTCAAGAAAAGGTCATGGTTTTAAACTTTCTTACATATTGTACTTTATTTTCTCCTATTTCAGGTAATCACTTAGAAATGAATGAGGAAAATGGGTGTGTGCATTAGTCATCAGTATGTTTATAAACTAGAACCATAGCTAACAGTTGGTTAAGAAAGAAAAGTGACAAAGTAGTTAACTGAAAGTTGACATTCTCAGTTAGAGTTTGAGATGTAATATAAGATGTGAAATGGTGGCTTTATTTTGGACCTAATGTTCAGTGTCAACCTACATGCTTACTGTTGCATATCAGAGTACTGTCTATGGTTTCTAATGACTTGTTTGGTGTTCTAATAATCAGCTGTGTAACAAAGTGACACAAAACCTAGTTGCTTAGAGTAAGAATTTCTTCCTTACTCCATGGTGGAATGTTGAGGGTAAGACTAAAAGGGCAGTGTGGGTTGGCTGCTGCATGATGTGTCTGGTCTCACATAGAAGAAAACTACTGGCTGGGGACATTGGGCAGACAACCAGCCCTCTCTTTGTGGCCAGGTGGGCTTCCTCTGAGTCTGGCAGTCTCAGGGTAGTCAGGTTTGTCTGGCTTCTCCCAGTGCAATTGTCCAAGAGGCCAAGGCAGTGGCTGTGAGGCATCTGGTTATCTCTACTCAGATAACAAAGCATGTCTCCTAACACATTTTCTTAGTCAAGCACATCACTAAGAGCAGCCCTGATTCAGGAGGAAGACAATTAGATTCCACCTCTCAGTAAGAGGAATAGTAAGACTTTGCAGCAGTCTTTAATAGACCACAGTTTGCTCTCTGGCCACAAGTTTCTACCACATGCAAAATGTGCTTTGCCCCTCTCAGGAGCCCTAGAAATCTACTGTTATACAGTTGACTGAAAACCCAAGTAAATCATGTCCAGTGACCTGTTATCTTTGTCTTCTCAACATGTGGCCAGCTCACAATGAGGAGAATGGCATAAACATTTGGGCACTTCCCTTCAGACAGGGTGGGTGGTAAGGGGTGGCACCCTGCAGGCACTGGTCTGAGCAGTTAGTTATGCCCTTTGGGCACCTGGTTTAGTTCTTTGATTATGGCCCCTTGTTTGTCCCTGGAAACGATCCCTCCTGCTTCTACGCTGTGCCTTCTGGGCTCTCACTATTCTGTATCAAAATCCATTTTTCTTAAATGCTTGTTTGCAGTTGACCAATTTCTTTGCCTATTTTTAGGGTATAATATTTGATAGTCCAATGAACCTTTTAAAAATTGTTTTCTAATTCTGCCCTTTTGATACAAGAAATTACCCT
>NW_007750029.1:2310-4472 GCF_000696425.1 Galeopterus variegatus | reverse complement strand
GCCTCTCCTGGGAGCCACCTCTCTGGTTAGCTTGGACTCTGCCGGGCTGCTAGGTGACGGGTCGGTACCACAGGGTGTCACTCCTGCTGCTGCCATTTCCCCCAGGCCTCTCCTGGGAGCCACCTCTCTGGTTAGCTTGGACTCTGCCGGGCTGCTAGGTGACGGGGCGGTACCACAGGGTGTCACTCCTGCTGCTGCCATTTCCCCCGCTGCCACTGGCACTACTGCCGCCGGCTCCGCTTCCACTGGCTCTGGCAGCGTGATCTTTATACACAAAACTGGTCATTGGATGCTGCCTGCTCCCAGAAAAGCACAAAACTGTTTGCCATTAACCAGCTCTGTGACTGGAGAAAACATTCAGTTTCTCTGGGTCTCAGTTTCTGAGACTGGGAAGTCCAAAGTCCATCTGGTATTCCCAACAGTGACCCAGAGGTCTCACCTTGAAAGATGGTGGAAGCAGAGAGAGCAGAGAGAGATCAAAGATACAATCTTTATGTGAATGAAAGCAATTCCTGGAGATAATGCACGCTCTGCAGGCTCATCCTCCGCCGCCGCATTTTCCTGCGAAGCCTCTGTGGGTCTCTCAGACTCCTCGGAGTGGTCCTGCAGCCCCACGGGTGCTGGTGGCTGCCGCCATCTTCCTCTAGGCAAGTCGAGACGTGGCCCAGCCTCAGGAGCTGTGGGGGCCCCGGCACACGTGGGGAGATGCTCACAGATCTGGGGCAACATCCATCACGTGCACCATTTCCTGGCTTCTGGTGGGTCTGCCATCCTTCCTAAGGAGTTCCCAGTACGTGAAAGTCACAGGCGACAGAGGCCAGGAAGGAGCCACCTGGGCCACTCAGAGAAGAAGTCACAGCTGTGGGGACTGGATTAAACTCAGTGGGTGCCAGACAAAAAGATCGACCCCTTGTACATCTTTAAAAAGCATGCGCTTCCATTGTACTACAATCCATTATAACAGTGCTACCTCTGTGTTAAGGCCCTTTTTTCTCTGGCCTCGCAGGTACACACCCTGCGGTACAGCCCCATCACCTAGCAGCCCGAGGAAGCTATTTCTTAAGAAGTTTTGTTGTTTATCAGGCACTGTCTGTGTACCACACTCTGTAGTACTTAGAATACTGGAAATTTTGTTTTTTAAGAAAACACTATAATTCTTGAAACAAAGTAGTTTGTGTCTTAGAAAATATTTTGTTGGAAAAAACTTGGATTGAAAAGTAGTATTAAACTCAGCAAGTTTGGGCTCCTTTACATTTTCTTTAATTTTTGGTTTAAATTGAGCATCTTTCTTTGTTTTATTGTTACTTGTTTATTTCCTGATGGATGGCCTATGTGGGGATCCAAACCCTTAACCTTGGTATTATCAAAACCATACTCTAATCATCCTAGTGATCTGTCCACCCAACCTTTAATTTATCTTCCTTCTCATATTTTCTCAATGGCAGAGAGAGGAGACCAGCTAGCACTTTTCCCATTGTTCACAGAAGTCTCCATCAGCAGACCACTGAGAGGTTGAAATAACCTTTCCATTTTCCATACTATCATAGGCAATATTGTGGCCCACATGCTTCAGTGCTCCATTTATTTCTGGTAATATATTTTGTGGTGAGGATTCTTGTGGCTAGTTTTAATACTTCCACTTTAGCTTTTCATAATTAGTGTTTGCATAGTATTTTTAATTTAATTTTGTTTTTCAACTTTCAGTCTGTTCATGTCTTTGTATTTAAAGTGTATATCTCTGGACAGCATATTATTGGGTCTTAACTTTTCTATCAAATCTGATAGTTTTTGCCTTAAGTAGAATATTTAGACTAATTCCATTTAATCTACAGATTTAGGTCTGCCATTTTGCTGTTTTTCTTTGTTGTCTCATCTACATTTTAATCCTGTGCTTTTTCTTTCCCATAAATTTTTTTGTTAATCGAATATTTTTAAATATTTTAGTTGTTACATCTATTGGTTTTTAAAATATTTATCCTAATTTTAGTTTCAGTAAAGAAAAACAACACATAACAAAATTTAGCATTTGAATAATTTTTTACCTTTAAGTAGCATTATGTATATTTACAGTGCTGTGCAGGAGATGTCCAGAACTTTTTTTATTTTGGAATATTGAAGCTCTATATCCATTAAATGACAACCCTCAATTTTCCCCTCCTTGT
>NW_007750029.1:0-1907 GCF_000696425.1 Galeopterus variegatus | reverse complement strand
CAACCCTCAATTTTCCCCTCCTTGTAGCTTCTGGCACCTGATATTCTAGTTTTGTTTCTCAGAATTTGACTCATATCTGGGACCATAGAATACTTGTGATTTTGTGAGTGCTTTATTTCACTTTGCATAGTGACCTCACTGTTCCTTTTTATAGCACATGTCAAGATTTCATTTCTTTTTATGGCTGAATAATATTCCTTTCTGTGTACATGCCGCAATTTGTTTATCCATTCATTCTTGGACAGACATTTGGAATGCTTGCAACCCTTCACTATGTGACTAATGCTGCTATGAACACTGGTGTGGAAATATCTTTTAGAGATTCAGCTATTAATTATTTTGGATATATACATTGAACTTGGACTTCTGACTCACATGATAATACCATTTTTAATTTTTTGAGAAGCCAGTGTATTTTTTTTTAAATGTACAGGGGCTGCACCATTTTATATTGCCACCCACAGCATACTAAAGTTCCAATTTCACTGAAACCTGTTCTCTATTGAGTGTGAAGCAATATTTCATTGTGGTTTTGCATTTTCTAATGTTTAACGCTGTTAAGCATCTTGTCATGTGTTTGTTAGACACTGGTATATCATTTTTGGAGAAATGTCTATTCAATTTCTTTGCTATTTTTTTGTTGGGGTATGGTATTGGGGTGGCTTCCTGGTATGGGGAACTAAACCTTTGAACTTGGTGTTAAAATTCTGCTCTCTAACCAAGAGAACTAACCAGTAAGCCACCTTCTTTCCTTGTTTTTAAAGCAGGTTATTTGTTTTGTTGTTGTGTAGCTGTGGAACATTTTTTCTTTCTGTATTCTTGATATTAATTTCTTATGACAGATGATTTGTAACTATTGTATTTTTGGAAGTGCTGACAAATAGCATAACGTTTTTTATGTAAGATTCTACTTGGTCACTGCTGGTATGTTGAAACGTGATAAAATTTTTATTAACCTTGTATCCTGCAATCTTGCTGCAATCACTTATTAATTCTAGGAGTTTTTTCACTTATTTACTAGAATTTTTTACACAGATACTCATATCACCTGCAACCAAAGACAATTTTATTGATTTATTTTTCCCAGTCTGTATATTTTATTTCATTCACTTCTGTTATTGCAACGTGAAGTACTTTTAGTACAATGTTGAAAGGTGTTTTGAGAGGGCATGTTCTTGCCTTGTTCCTGATTTTCTGGAAAAGCTTTGAGTTTTTCACCATGAACAATAATGTTAACTATAGTTTCCTGCAGATAGTCTTGATCAAGTTGTGAAGGAGAGTTTTTATGATGAATGAGTGCTGTATTTTGTCAATACAATTCAAGGCTTTTTCTGAATGTCTTGATATGACCTTCTAATTGTTTTTAGTGTTTTGACGTGAAGGATTAAATTAATTGATGTTCAAGTATTGAACAAGCCTTGCCTGGTTGTGATAAACATCACTTGGTTGTGGTGCATGATTCTCTTTAAACATTGTTTGATTAAGTTTTTGAATATTTTCTTGAAGATACTTCTATGTTCATGTGAGGTAATGGTTTCTCCTTTTCTACTGTAGTATCTTTGGTTTTGGTATTGAGTTAGTATTGTCCTTGTAGAAAGTGTTGTGTTGTATCTTATCATTTATTCTCTTAAATAGATGGTAAAGAGTTAGTGTAATTTCTTCCTTTTAAATGTTTGGATGGGGCTGGCCCATGGCTTACTTGGGAGAGTGTGGTGCTGACAACACCAAGTTATGGGTTAAGATCCCCTTTCTGGCCATCTTTAAAAAATAAAAATAAAAATAAATAAATGTTTGGATGAATTCCCCAGTAAACACATTGGGCCCAGGTCCTTTCTGTTTGGAAGATTTTTTTTTTTACTCAATCTTTGTAATAGATATAGTCCTATTCTAATACTGCATATTAGTGT
>NW_007750028.1:15064-19030 GCF_000696425.1 Galeopterus variegatus | reverse complement strand
ACCTCATATAAGTGGGATCATACAGTATTTGTCTCTTTGTGACTGGCTTATTTTACTTAGCATATGTCCTCAAGGTTCGATATGATTAGATTTTGAGTTTTAAAAGATAGATGTTTAAAAAACAAGATATTTGTTGGGAAGAAGTGATCTCAAGCAGGTAGTTATAGGTCATCTGACCTGTCCTAATTCTAACTGCCTACCATGAGTTAAAGTCTCACTTAGGGCTTCTACAGTATTTCATACACTATGTTAGGCATTCAACCAAAATTCTCAGGATTTCAAGATCAAGAGATAGCAGAGGGAAAAATATCAGACAACAGAATGAGATCCAGAGGTGATCTATATGTTAGGGTTATTAAACATGGTCTTTCAAATAACTGTGATTAATATGTTTTAAAAAGCAGATGACAAAATGAAGAGTTTTTCCAGAGAACTGGAATATATATATATTTTTTTTATATAATATATGTTTTTTTCTTAGTGTGCAAAGATCTTGGAATTGGAATATATTTTTTAAAGATTCAAATGGAAATTCTAGAATTGAAAAATATAGTAAAGGTAATTAAGAGCTTAATGGATTAGTTTAATAGCACATTAGATACACTGGAAGAGATAATTTGTGGTATGGAAGATAAGCCAACAGAAAATATCCAGATAAAGCATGGAGAGAGGAAAAAGGAAAAGAAATACAGAAAATAGTTTGAGACAAATGGGATGTGGTAAAAGGTCTAATGTAACTGGAACTCTGCAAAGAAGAGAAGTAATGGTACAGAAACAATATTTTGAAAAGAAAATAACCAAGTTTTTTCCAAAACTGATGAAAGACACCAAGTTTAATGAAAGACATCAAAAAGTATTATGAAATCCAAGCAAGGTAACTACAAAGATAATCATGCATAGGCATATCGTAGTAAAACTGCTATGAACCAAAAACAAAGAAAAAAATCTTAAAAGCTGGCAAAGGAAAAAGACACATTACCTTTAAAAAAGTAATATTAAGAATGACAACTGAATTTTTAAAATAAATAATGGAAGTCAAAATACATCTTTAAACATTTAAACATTTTAAAAATAAAATTTTAAACACTTTTGTTAACATTCAAGTTAAATTAAATGTTAGTTTTAAAATTTAAATGTTTTTTAAATGCTGAAAGAAAATAACTGCAAATATAGAATGCTATACCAAGCAAAAATAGCCTTCAAAAACAGAAATAACAAAGACATTTCCAGACCAACAATAACTGAGATAATTCATTACTACAATAAAAGCAGTAGTGAAAGGAGGTTTTTTTTAGGCAGAAGGATATAATCCCAGACAGAAATATGGAAATGTTGGAAAAAATAAAGAATAAAAGTAAAGGTAAATATGTAAGTAAATATAAAGGAATATTGGCTGTAGAAAACCACCTTAATAATAATGTCTTGTGGGGTTTAGAGTACATGTGGAATTAAAATATATGACAATGATTATTTTAAAAAGAGGAGTAAATTGAGTTAAAATGTTCTAAAGGCCTTGCAAAACTGAAGATAACAGTAGTACTAGTTTATATCAGACTCTAAAAAGTCAAGAGTGCTTATTGAAATCTCTTGGGTAACCACTAAAACAATAGATAATTAACAAGCCTTAATAGAGGGGAGAAAAATAAAACGACAACAATAACAAAAATGGTTAAATCAGAGACCAAAAGAAAGGAGAAAAAGGGAACACAGCAGAGTTAAAACAAATAATAATATGGTAGATCTAAACGCCTAAGAGATCAGTCATTACTTTATATATAAATGAAATAAATATTCTATTAAAAGACAAAGATGGTCAGATGGAATTAAGGAAAATAAAACCCAATTATGTAGTGCTCACGAGAAAGCCCAAGGACTGAAAAAGATACAACACTGCAAACACTAACCTGGAGGAAGCTGAAGATCAAGAGTGTGAAAGGACCGATAAGGATAGTTGGAGAGAGAGGAACGTTTCATCATGACAAAAACCTAAATCCAGGAAGGTGTAATAATTCTATATTTTCATAATAAAGAAAAAAGAAAGAAAGAAATCTACCCAAATGTCCAACAATAGGAGTATATTAAATATTTTATGACACATCCCTATACAAGCATCTCATGAAGTCATTTAAAACCATGCTTTTGAAAAACAACTACATGAAAAAATGCTTCTGATATAACTTTATATGAAAAAATAGGATAAGATTGATAAACACACTCACATGTAAGTTTGGAAGGGTGCAAAGAGAAAAAATAGGACATATTTCAACGTGTTTCAATGGGCAAAGCATGTGACCATGCTTTTGAAAAACAACTACATGAAAAAATGCTTCTGATATAACTTTATATGAAAAAAATAGCATAAGATTGATAAACACACTCACATGTAAGTTTGGAAGGGTGCAAAGAGAAAAAATGGGACATATTTCAACGTGTTTCAATGGGCAAAGCATGTGTTTGTGGGTGGTGAGATTACAGGTGACTTTTATTTTATCCTTTCTTTTTTATATTCTCCAAAGTGTCTACAATCAACTCATAATACATCTTATTTTGGTCCTGGAAAACATTTAGAAACGTTCATGGATGCCATAATAATTAAAAGCTGATAAAGGCCTCCCTCACGTAATCAAAGTTTCTATGTACACAGAAGCCTGAAAACATGAGGAAATAATTTCTCTGTTTTCCCAGGGGTACATCATAGACAGATGCTGTAGTTGGAGAAGTGGGCAGGCACTAATGGCTTGGACACAGGTCCCCATGGGAGCCCAACCTGCTCATGTTGCATGAAATGGAGCTGGAGCTCTGCTGATGAAATGACATCTGTGAGCCAGTCTCCTTTCTGCAAGGCTTATACTACTCAGCATGTGCAAGTTTGGAAATAAAAGATTTTTCGAAAAAGCTTTTGTGCTTTTCTCAAGGCAGTAATAATACGTTCATCGTGGGAAACAGTAAAAGACACTATAACTTACAACAACACAATTTTAACTTACCGTTAATTTTGCCATCCAGAGAGCACTGCAGTTAGTCTTTTGGTACATTACCTCTCAAAAGCGTTTGTCTGTGTCAGCACATCGGGATGTAACATGAGGTCATACTGTGCTCATTGTTTTGAAACCTGCCTTTTTCACTTATTGATAGGTCTGAGCGTCTGGCAGAGAGAGTCTTTGGGAAGTGACAGCAAGTCTCTTGGGAATTACAAATAGATTGGAATGAGGGAGCTGACTCATTCGCCTTGGCCAAACCCCCTTTCCTTTAAGTGCCTTAGAGATGAAAACAGACATTTTAAAATGATCACTTTCTATTTTTAATAAGCCCTTAATTTTCTTTGTTGCTATGGTGCATGTTTTTCTTTGTTCGATATTAATATATTTTATTCCATTGAGGTGAGTCTAATTATACTAGTAATATGAGCTAATTGCTCACTCCTCCAGATCATAGATAAATTATTTATTTTAGAGGTTAAAGGGACTTTAGCAATGATTTAGTCCAAATCTCTTATTTTGTGGATCAGAAAATTGAGGTCCAAGATAGGGGATGGAACTGGACCTGGATCATAAAGCTGGCAAATGACACATCTTAATACCCCAGAAGGGCTTTTCCATGTTTTCCAAATGCTTCTGTCTTGTGGGAATATCATAACCAGAATATTTGAGAATGTTGTAACACTGTGACAAGATAGGGACCCCTGGTGTGAACATCCAGTTAAAGTCCACCCCACATTTTCTACTCCCCTCCCCAATCCCCAATTTGATCAAAACACCTGGACTAAATTCTCTCTCACTTCCCAGGATCCATGGAGAGCAACACCCTTTTCTACCTGAACCTCAGAGGAAAGTTTCAACTGCTCTTCTAGCAGCTAACTCACCTAGACTCTTCTCCCATGAGCTCCACCCTCCGAAATAGCCCATGCTTGTGTCTCTTTTGTCGTTGCTTTTGTTACTTTTCTGGGGGCTAATTACTCCAGCCAAC
>NW_007750028.1:8646-10900 GCF_000696425.1 Galeopterus variegatus | reverse complement strand
AGACATGTCACATATGAGGACACTTCAAAAAGTTTGCAAAGAGCCAGCCCCGTGGTGCACTCGGGAGAGTGTGGCACTGGGAGCGCCAAGGCGGCAGGTTCGGATCCTATATAGGGATGGCCGGTGCGCTCACTGGCTGAGTGTGGTGCAGACCACACCATGCCAAGAGTTGCGATCCCCTTACCGGTCAAAAAAAAAGGTTTGTGAAAAAACTCATATGATCTTTTAATTCTGTTTTTCCATAAAATTTTTGAACTACTCTCATATGTACTTAGAATGGATAAAAATGGTTTCAGACTATATGAAATGCATATAGTGTGGCTTCTTACCAAGATTGCTTACCCTTCCTTTGTTCCTGGGAATAAACGTTACAGACTGATGTTCTCACCAATTAATCAGACCACAAGCAGATCCACCTAATTAAAACCAGAGGAAGGGCTTAGAGAGGAGCCAAAGAGATAGGTGAAGAGCAGGCTCGGGGCCATTAAATAAAGACTATACTCACATAAGCTGAAGGAAGCAAAAATCTCAGCATGATTTAGTGATTATCTTTGAGGAATTTTAGAGCTCCAGTGTCTTAGTCCATTATGTACTGCTATAACAGAATACCACAGACTGAGTAATTAATAACCAACAGAAATGTATTGCCTCACAGTTCTGGAGGCTGGGGAGTCCAACATCAAGGTGCAACATCTGGTGATGGCCTTCTTGGTGTGTCATAACATGGTGGACAGCATCACATGGTGGAAGAAAAAGAGCGAGAAAGAGAGCAAGGGGGGGTGAACCCACTTTCATGATAATGCCACTCCTGAGATAATAGCATTAGTCCATTCATGAGGGCAGAGCCTCACTGCCTAAATACCTCTTAAATGTTCCAGCTCTCAATATCATCATTATGACAATTAAATTTTAGCATCAGTTTTGGAGGGGACAAACATTCAAACCATAGCAATCCAATCCCATTCTTTTATGTGCAGATGGGGAAACTGAAGCCTGGTAGACTTAAGTGACTGTCCAAGATGTCACATAAGTCATAGGTAGCCAAAGATTCTCCATGATTTATGCACTAATGATACTTTCGCATGGAGATATTATTGCATTTATTGTCACCACAAGCTCATGAAATATTATAATTCCCATTTCCCAAAAGGGGAAAGTGAAACTCAGAGATGTTGAGGGGCTTGCTCAGGGCTACACAGTAAATAGCTGTAGGAACCAGGTTTCAAACCCAGAACTCTAAAGCAAAGGCATGGAGTGATATAAAACACAGAGAAATGAGGTTTAACACTGCCCAGGATGCCAGGACCAGAAAAGTTTTCAGAGTAGATGACACCTAAATAGGTCTGGAAGGAGGGTGTGATTCCCAGGAGAAAAGGAAAGAGAGCTCTCTGAGTAGTGGAGAATAGGACAAAGACTGAATTGTGGAAGAAGAAATAGCAAATGGATTGGGGAGGAAGGGAGATGAGAATGGAAAAGAAGGCAGGGGTCAGCTCGCCAAGGACCTTACAAGCCAAATTAAGGGTTTCACATTTTGTCCCTTAAAGCAGAGCTTCTCAAACTGCAATGTGCATGAGGATCACCTGGGGATCTTGTTAAAATGTGGATTTTGACTCAGCGGGTCAGCGCTGGAGCCCAAGGAGCTACATTTCTAATAAATTCCTACATGATACTGATGCTGCTGGTCGGAGGACCACCACTTTGAGTAGCACAGCCTTCGATCCATAGTAGTCACCAGCCACAGGTGGCTATTAAACCCTTGAAATGTGGGTGGTGAGATGGAGGACCTAGACTTTAAAGTATATTTCATTTTAACTCATTTCAATTTAAGATTTAAAACATACTCATATTTGTCATTAAAAAACGTTAAGTATGTTTGGATTAACTTGAGTAAGTGAATTAACTTTTCATCTATAAATTTTATGAAATCTCAATATAGATTATTCCCAATGAGAATTTATAATAAATTGAGAAGTGCTTTAAGTGTAAAGGCATCCACCAGAATTCAAAGATTTATATGAAAAAAAGAATGTAAAATATCTCATTTTTATATTAATTACATGTTGAAATGGAATTTTGGATATATTGGGTTAAATATAAATTACCAAAATTAATTTCACCTGTTTCTCTTAACTTTTTTAGATGTGGCTACTAGAAAATGTCAAATTACATATATGGCTGACATTGGTGGCTCTTGTCCTATTTCTATTGGACAGCACTGCCATAGATGAGAGGTAGAAATTATTTCTCATTTTTC
>NW_007750028.1:3986-7626 GCF_000696425.1 Galeopterus variegatus | reverse complement strand
GTCCTATTTCTATTGGACAGCACTGCCATAGATGAGAGGTAGAAATTATTTCTCATTTTTCATCTAAGGAGGATTCCTGGGAGGGGCTCCTGGTTTTGCCATTTAGAGAGTTGCAAGTACATGGTAATTTGCCCCTGTTACCCTTGCATGAGTGGAGGAAGGCATGGGGAAATTGCTTGATGTGTCCTGGGACACTGCTCTGGCTTCGGGAGAACATTTATTTGAAGAGGTCTGTGGCTCCACTTTTGCCTGGTCTGTATCTGTCCACAGGCTACAGCTTGCTGGGAAATGCTATTAATTCTCATTACTTTTCTAGCCAGGACAAGAAGACAAATGGATGTATCTTTAAGACATGCAGCTCAGGGAGCTCAGAGCCCAGCTTGTCACAGCTCACTCTCCAGTTCACCTGTAACCATGACAACTTCATTGAGGCAAGTTGCCATGGAACATAATTTAACCTGGATCAGCTTTTTTTTTTTTTTTAAAGAAAGAATGGAAAAACACTCAGCTTTGTCTCAGTGGACTATCGGAGACTGGACTCTCTGGCATTATGCTCTTTACTACCATTCTCATTTAATTACTTTTGCTTGTAATTTCCCTGGGGAGGCATTTCTGCCAGGAGTGATTTCCTGGGAATGCTGGGGGGTGTTTGCATGGAAATGGTTGGTGTTATGGGATCCAGGGGCTCACGTAACCTCGGGCTGGTCTGGGATGGAAGATTTTTACCACATACCCTCAAGTTCATCTTATTTATACTCAGTTAGTTCTAAAGGAGGAACTATTGGACTTCATTACATTTTAGAGCTGGAAGGTACTTAGATGGGGAAATGGGAGGGGAATAAGAAACGTATCTGAATCCACTCTGGGTTTATGTCTTGGGCCTATACAACCACGTTCAGAGAGGCAGAAAAAGCTGGAAGGGTATAAGAAGAAAAAGATACAATCAAAGAAATAATGGGAAAACCCTGTAATCATAAATTTAAATAGGAAATGTCAGTACTTCACTATTTCTCTTGTTTCTAGAAAGAAATACAATATGTTTCTCGATCTGTTTGCTAAAAGGTCCTAGTAGCAATGAGTAGCCTTCATGCCTTAATTGTAGTCTCTAAATACCATTTCCCACTAAAAGGAATCAGGGCTTCTTGAGGAATGGCTGATTCCACAACTGAGGCAGGAAATGTACAGGATGGTCCTAGGATACCTGGTTGTGTCAGAAAAGGAGGAAACTGTCAAATTTGCTGTATTTATTGAGATTCAACTGCTTTTCCTGAATAAATGCTCCCTGCCTGAATTGCTGCAAGCCTTTTATTAATTTCCAAAGTTCTGAAATGGTTTATTCTGATAATTTTTTCCAGTTCTGCTTTTATGGATGACAGAATTTTTAGATGTCCTTACTCCATTTTCACTGATGTCACTCCTGTAATTATTTTTTTTTAAATAAAGTTGTTTGAATCTTACTATAGACTTAGGCATGGATTGTAGATGAAAATGTGTTTGTTTTATAAACATAAAAAAGAGACTATTTTAAATTTTATGACTGTTTTGAGGCTTGCTGAATTACAAGCAAACTTATACCTGTAATTAATGGGCTACCTTACACTAAGGAATCAGAAGTTATAGACATCTATACTCATGCAAAGGAGAGTAAGGGGATCTGTGGGAAAGCCAAGTCTTTAGAGTATCGAGTCACATCAGCTCAAAACTTTAACACAATGAAAGTCAGCATCCATTTCTATAAATTATAATCCACTGTAAAAAGTCATATCCTCTTCCTAAAAATCCTGTTTTCAAATTAATTTTAAAAAGTGACCAAGGGATTTCCAGGAATATTGAATAGAGGTACTTTTCCATATACTCCCTGCTAAGTACAACTAAACTCCCTAGATATCGGGCTGTCCCGTGGCTCACTTGGGAGAGTGTGGTGCTGATAACACCGAGGCCACGGGTTCGGATCCCATATAGGGATGGCCGGCTAGCTCACCGGGTGAGCATGGTGCTGATGACACCAAGGCCACGGGTTCGGATCCCATATAGGGATGGCCGGCTAGCTCACCGGGTGAGCATGGTGCTGATGACACCAAGGCCACGGGTTCGGATCCCATATAGGGATGGCCGGCTAGCTCACCGGGTGAGCATGGTGCTGATGACACCAAGGCCACGGGTTCGGATCCCATATAGGGATGGCCGGCTAGCTCACCGGGTGAGCATGGTGCTGATGACACCAAGGCCACGGGTTCGGATCCCATATAGGGATGGCCGGCTAGCTCACCGGGTGAGCATGGTGCTGATGACACCAAGGCCACGGGTTCGGATCCCATATAGGGATGGCCGGCTAGCTCACCGGGTGAGCATGGTGCTGATGACACCAAGGCCACGGGTTCGGATCCCATATAGGGATGGCCGGCTAGCTCACCGGGTGAGCATGGTGCTGATGACACCAAGGCCACGGGTTCGGATCCCATATAGGGATGGCCGGCTAGCTCACCGGGTGAGCATGGTGCTGATGACACCAAGGCCACGGGTTCGGATCCCATATAGGGATGGCCGGCTAGCTCACCGGGTGAGCATGGTGCTGATGACACCAAGGCCACGGGTTCGGATCCCATATAGGGATGGCCGGTTAGCTCACCGGGTGAGCGTGGTGCTGATAACACCAAGTCAAGGGTTAAGATCCCCTTACCGGTCATCTTTTGAAAATGAACAAACAAACAAAATAAAATCCCAGGATATTACATATAAAATAAACATAAAAAGACTTTGAAATGTGGAGAGAGAATGCAGACAAGCTAAGGACCTCATGGTTTTCTTAAGGAAAAACATGATGGTGAATTCTCTGGATTTTGTTTTTGCCTCACCTATGTCAGACTTGAAGCTGAAGATGCTAGCAAACCAGAAGCACCAACAGGAAAGAAAAGCTCCAACAAAAGCCTATTCTCTCCAACCTAAAGACCAGAAAGGAGCAGCCTAGCAAGACATAAGACTTTTAGACAAGAACTGCTCTGTTCCAGCCAAAATAGACATCTCAGTCTGTTCCCTGTTGCTTATGACAGGGTACCTGAAACTAGGTAATTTATAAAGAAAAGAGGTTTATTTCTTACAGTTCTGGAGGCTGGGCAGTTTAAGGTTGAGGGACTGTATTTGGCAAGGGACTTGCTACTGGGGACTCTCTGCAGAGTCCCAAGGTGGCACAGAGCATCACATAGTAATGGAGCTAGAGTGTGCTAGCCTAGGTCTCTTTTCCTCTTCTTATAAAGCCACCAGTTTACTCCCATGATAATCCATTAATCCCATTAATCCATTAATCCATTAATCCATGGATTAATCCATTCATGAGAGAAGAGCCCTCATTTCTCAACCACCTCTTAAGGGCCCTACCTTTCAATATGGCCACATTGAGGATTAAGTCTCAACCTGAGTTTTGGAGGAGACAAATATTCAAACCATAGCACTATCTGTGATTTATTTTTTAAAATTAAAATAATAAATGATTTCTTCAATGAATACTATGGGTAATAGTGACTCACCATAACTTACCTTTTCTTTCTAGACTCTTTTTTTTTTACACTTTCCATTTATGTCTACAGTCTACCCACTGAAGCTATCATAATTCTTTTTTTTTTTTTTTTTTTTTTTTTTTTTT
>NW_007750028.1:0-263 GCF_000696425.1 Galeopterus variegatus | reverse complement strand
TATATCAAAGCTTATTATAAAGCTATAATAATTAGATGTTATAATATTAGTCAAATGATACTCAGATGAACCAATGGAACAATACAGACAGCCCAGAAACAAACCATACATACATGGAAAGGATACACAGCAAAGATGATATTACACGTTAGGAAAGGAAAGGTAGGGCTGGCCCGGTGGCACACTGCTACAGTGCGCCGCGTGGGAGTGTGGCGGTGCTCCCGCCGAGGGTTCGGATCCCACATACAGACCAGTTCCCGCTC
>NW_007750027.1:1085-10385 GCF_000696425.1 Galeopterus variegatus | reverse complement strand
CCTCCTTGGCCCATGCCAGGGTCCCGGAGCCTGGGAAGAATCTGAAGAAGGGTGCGGCATGTGGAGAATAGCACTATATGGTGGCCCCTCGGATCACAGTGTGGCAAACGGGGGACATGGCAGCAGGCGGGGAAAGGTGCCTGGTCCAGGGAAGGGGAAATAGCCTGAAGTGAGATGATGCTGGCCTCCTTGGCCCATGCCAGGGTCCCGGAGCCTGGGAAGAATCTGAAGAAGGGTGCGGCATGAGGAGAATAGCACTATATGGTGGCCCCTCGGATCACAGTGTGGCAAACGGGGGACACAGCAGCAGGCGGGGAAAGGTGCCCGGTCCAGGGAAGGGGAAATAGCCTGAAGTGAGATGATGCTAGCTGGGTGGGTTTAAGAGATATTTCAGAAAGCGGAGGGGCAGGGAGAGGAACTATACACACATGCACATGCACACACAGAGCGACAGGGATTTTAAAGTATCATTTACAGTGATTAAGACTAAAAACAGCAAAGTGCTGGATCCTCAGAAATTCCAGAATGATCACAGAGGGGCAGAGTCAAACAGGAAATGTTTTGTGGCAGGTGAGTTTTGAGTTACACCTTGAAAAAGTATATAGGAATTCCTAAAAAGGAGAGTACTCTGATCACTGATGTTACTTCAACATACCACAGATGGCATAGTCCCCATATGTTATGGCTTCAGCGAAAACTGACTCCCTCCTTCATGGCTCCCAGCATGTTATGTAAATATGGACATACACAGATAGGTTTGAGACGTGGCCAGACTCCAGCATACCTACCCCTAGATCCCCTCTCATGCCTTCCACTCCCTTTCCAAAGCTACTCTGGTTTAATGAAAATCTACGTCCTTGCAGACTGTCAGTGTTCTAATTAGTTCTTTAGGATTGTCCGTATAGACTAGAGGTCTCCATGTGTGCTGATGACAATGTTCACGACTGCGATTTATAGGACAACTTCTGTAACTGGGTTTTTTGGGTCAGTCTGGCTGACAAAGTTTGATCGGCTTAGGGATGTGGATGTGGCAATACTTACAGCACTTGCTGACACAAACTGGGGTTCAACTAGGCCCTCCAGTTTTCCATTCCCTGGTCACCCGCTCATGAAGCCCCTTGAATCCTGCCCACCTCGAGCCAGGTTTCTCTGGGTACACAATAATTGCTCAGCAGCTGGGGGTCCCCAGGGGCCTGGCACCCTTGGCATCCTTGACAAGCTTCCTCACACACTCTTGTGTTGCTTTTGGCCTGGCATGGGGTTCTCAGGTACTGGGGTACTTAGAGAAGGTATCGGGTCTTTGTCAGGGATCAGGTGTCTTATTGGTACCAATACAACGATTATTTTCTGCATTTGTAGCAACAGGGTGTGGCTAGTTGCCACCACCACCAAGAACTCCCTTAACACTACACCTGTCTGAAGCTTCCGACACAGCATCATGCTCAGTCACCACCACAGTGTCCTGCCAAGGCCAGAATCACCAACCCCACTGACAGAAGGGAAAGTGAAGCTCAGAGAGGCTCAGCGCCTGGTTCAAGGTCACACAGCCTGCTGGGGCAGAGTCAGGTTTAAATCTAGGTCTTGCTGAGTGTGCAAAGTCAGTTCAAAAAGTGACATCAGAGTTCTAGCCACCCTAGTATTTTTATTTTGTCCTTACATTCGATTCTCTTAGGCTCCATGAAACCCTTCAGGGTTAGTTCTGTGCCCTTTGAATGGCACAGAATTCCGCACAGTGCTGGTCCTTAAAAAATAACCACAAAGTCACAATAATGTCAATAATCAAGAAAGGATGGGGAACCTTGTCTGAAGAAGAAAAGGTCTACCCCGTAATAAAGGAGATGAAAGTCCTAGTCCTCAGAACGATCTCGAACGTTAGAAAACCTCTTGCACTGACTGGGAGAGGAGTGAGGGCCGAGGGGGTGGGTGTGTGGGCAGAGGTGGTGCTTTGGAAAGGTCAGAGCCCCGTATCACCTCTTTCAGTTGGAACAGCAGCGGCCTCCATTTCTATGTGGTAATGTAACCACTAAAAGGCACTTCTGTTGTTAGAAATCATCTGTCAGAGCCCCGTATCACCTCTTTCAGTTGGAACAGCAGCGGCCTCCATTTCTATGTGGTAACGTAACCACTAAAAGGCACTTCTGTTGTTAGAAATCATCTGCTGTCACGTGTGGAGGCTTCCCAGGAAGGCCTGAGGCAGTTTAGGTGAGGCTGGGTGCTCTCTGTATCTCCCAGGAGGGTGGCAAGGGAAGGAGGATGAGCGACTGTGACCTGCTCTCATGAGAACTCCTTCCGTCTGAATTACAGAAACTTAGGCAAGAGCTAGAACTAAGCTTCCGGGCTGGCATGAAGTTTACTGGCCCTCATGGCTTTGGGAAATTCTTACGACTATTCAGGTAGAAAGAATGAGTCAAAGACTGGCCTGAATTCTTGTGCAAGTGGATCTGGGATAAGCACCTGGCACCCCAAGGCCTGGTAAAAACAGGCGAAAATGCCTCAGGTTTATGTCCAAACAATAATCCATCTCACCCTCTTAACAACATGGAGACCTTTCCTGTAGGCTAAAAGTACACTATTTGGCCAGTAATAACCATGGCTGGTTATTCAATCATGGCTGGTTATTTCAAATGTTGTAAGCAAAATCTCAGTGTAAGGTGATGCCCAAAGTGGCAAGAATATCCTGTATACAGTACATAATAGTACATTAAAACAGTAAAAAATAGTATAAATTTTATCTGCCAATAGCAGATGTGTAGATTTCATTATGAAGTTAGTCTTTAAGCTGATCAATGATTATTTCTATAGAAGTTTTCCACAAAAAACTTAATAATCAATTCTGCAATTATAACTGACAGTTATGACTAACATAATTGATTACCTATTATGTAGCAAGCATATTCGAACACTATACAGTTACTCATTTAATCTTGGAAACAATTAGAAAAAGCACTCAAAAGGCAGATATTTTGGGTTTTAGACCCATTTCTTTCCACTTCATTCATTCATTCATTCAGCAAATATTCACTGAGGGCCTAATGTATAGTAAGCACAGGACTAAAAATGTAGCTGTGACTCAGACACACACGGTCCCAGCATTTAAGAGCTAATCCTTATTAGCCGGTGACTTTCGACAAGTCTCATCTCCTTGCTCAGACTCGGGATCTTAAAAGATAAAGTTTATTATACCCTGAGATCTTGAATTTAACCAACCTGCCTATTTCACAGGGTTGTAGTGACAATTAGATGAGATAAGCCATGTAAAGGGCTTTGTGTAGTGCCTAACACAGAGTAGGCACTCAATAAATATTATATTATGGACATTAAAATGACATGCAAACATAAAGTATGCTCTTATAACATTCAGTAATCAAATCTAAAGACTAGAAATACTGTGACTGGCCTGGTTCCACGCCCACTTCTCTTAGGCCACCCAAATGGACACTTCTCAGTTGGCAGCCCTGTTTCCTTACTCTTAATAATAGAAACAAAGGACCTGAGCCTCCCTGCGTGAACCAGGAACAAGTTCTGACAAATGGCTTAAAATCAACAGACTCATCTTCACAAACATTTTTAAAAAACAAAGCTATTTCACTAAGTGTAGGCAGGTTCTGAAGAACTGCCCTTTTTCTCTGACTCAGAGTCAGGTTCAACTGGAAGGGAGGGAACTGGCCCTGAGGTGGGTTTATGGCTATGGTAATGAGGACAGAAAGGTCACTGCTACAATGAATTTGACATTAGGTACGTGACCCAGGTGTTCACAACCTTCCTGAAAGATTATGTGATACATTCAACAACATCCAAGATGGAGCCAGGGGCACGGTGGCTCACATCCCAAGCTGCATAGGGCTGGGGTGGCTGCAGTTGACCAGGAGGGAGGACGCTGAGCCTTCTGCTTGGAGCTCACAGAGACCCCACAGCAGGGAGCTCAGGGGCAGTGACACCGAGTGGAGTTGCCCTCACATCCCAAGCTGCATAGGGCTGGGGTGGCTGCAGTTGACCAGGAGGGAGGACGCTGAGCTTTCTGCTTGGAGCTCACAGAGACCCCACAGCAGGGAGCTCAGGGGCAGTGACACCGAGTGGAGCTGCCTAAGCACCAGGCACATCCCATTCACCAATGACCACCCTATAAAAAAAAGTGGCGTCTCTCAGCCCATTGGTTTATTGCCTTCATAACACAGTGCAATCAGTGCTTATCTTGTTTATTAACTTGTTACTTGTGTAACTTTACTAGAATACAGGCTCTGAGAAGGCAGGAACCTATGAGCATCTGGCATATTACTAACACTTAAATGTTTGTTGAATGAATTAAAAGAATGAATGAATGACTTCAAATCTGCACAATAGTCCTGTGACACAGGTATTAATAACTCCATTGCAAAGTTAAGAAAAGCAAGGCCCAAAAAGGATAAGCAACATGCCAAAGAGGCTTCAGCCTGTTGGTGGAGCCAGAAGCTAAACGAACCTCACACCTTTCCATGACAGCCTTCCACATCAATAGGGACTTGGGTGTGCCCTTAAAATATCTATAGCCAATATGGACTCAAGTACAAGCTTCAAACGTGTCTTCAGTGCCCCCTCCCAAATCCCAGTGAGTCACTTCACCTTTGCGCCCGAGTTTCCTCACTGTGAAATGATGGAATGATCTCCATGCAACTCCAGGCTGGGGCCAGGAGACCTTGGCTGTGTCCTGGCTTGGCTACTGGCAAGCTGGGCAATTTGGGGAAAATCATAGTATTTCTCTAGAACTCAGTTTTCTTACCTTGTGTAAAATGAAAAACCTCTGAGTGCCTCCCAATGCTGACTGGGTGTGGTTTTATGAGATGACCCCAGTAAGGTCTAAACATGTGTACTCCCTGACATGCATGTAGGCTCTGTAAGGTTGAGCTGGAGAAAGGTTTGAATGGCCTGGGCCTGGTTTCAGCTGCAACCCTGCAATCAAGCATTTGCTGATTTCTACTTAGCCAGGCTTCGCAGTGGGGAGGGTAAGTACAGAAAGGTTCCTGAGCTATCCTGGGGGTTGACAATAGATGGTTTCAAAGGCTAAGGCTCCCAATTACTTAAAACCAACACAAAATGAAGCTGTTTTCAGCTGTTCCGTGGGCTGAGAGCTCACAGCTAAGTGGGCCGAGGTTCTGGGCTCAGCCCTGCCTGTGCTGGCTAGTTAAGGATGATCCCTTCCACAGACTGGGTTCTGAAGTTTTTGATTCCCAAGTGTGCACCGTTGGTGGTGGGGGAACCCAAAGAACAAGCAGAGACAGCGGCATGAATGCACAGCCATTACTGGAAAATCCCTTGAACATGCAGATAGAACTGTGCATGTCCCTGAACCCACAGCACCAGCTCGCTCTCTTCTAGAGTGAACAAGTGAGCTGAGAGGCATTATTCCTTGGGTTGTTGGCTTGGAACTTTTCTCCAGCGCTTAAAAGGTTCACAAAGGGTAAAAATGCTCTTGTTTTCCTTGCTATTTGTGCATCTTCTCCAGAATTGGCTATACAGAGCTAACACTTGGATGTACAAGGTAAAGAGATTCTTTCTTCCTGAAATGAGTTATTTGTAAGACCAGTGTACTGGGAACACTTTACAAGGGGGTATAACAGGCATAAATCATAAAAAAGTTTTAAAAACACCATGCAGTCACCATGGGTGAAAGAGGATACAGCTCCTGCATAACCAGCTGGGCCTGGGCTGTGTTTAATTTGCCCCCCACCCCCAACCCCCAAATCTGCTTGCCCATCTACATAGCTATTGAGACACTCAACATGGCTTGAGATTTTAAACAGACCTTCTTAAAAATATGTGTTTCTCTAAGATGTCTTAGAAGTCTGAAGTGCTAAGGAAAAGAAAGACAAAAGGTTTTATTTAGCACTAGGGACACTGGGGACACATTTCATCAGGACTCAGCCCAAGAGATGTCATAGTCTAAATGTCAAATCAACAACCTAGGAAAAGTCATTCTTTCCTTTATGCTCCCTTTCGAGCCAGCAGAGAACAATAATGCCATCTTCTGAGGTGAGGAAGTCCACCTTCCTCACGTGGGAGTGTCTCATCTCTGACATGGCCAGCACACTCCATTTGGTGGCCCAAAACCCAGGCTGCAGGCTGCTTGGACTCTCAGGCCTCCCCAGCTCTGACATTCAGCCAGCTCTTCTGTACCCATGTCTCCCTCTGGGACTTCTTAGGACCTTTTGGGCTCCAGCCAGTGACTCTGGGGTAGACATGCTTTGAGGATTCCCCAAATTTGGGGAAAACTGAGGAGGTACTCGGGACGGATGGGGGCTTGCAAGAATTTGCCCAGAACTGGCTAGCACAGGGCAGGGTGCTGGTTACCGCAGGCCCAGGCTACCCTGAACTCCTGGCTTCTACTCCTCTCTTTCTAAGATACTTGTTCTGTGACTCAGCTCAACAAGGAGAGAAAAGCCATCTCTCAAGCTTGGAGCTTGATCTCAATCCAAAGCTACTTACAACAATCCTGTTGTTTTGATTTTCGGAGCCAGAGGTAATGCTAGACTCTCAAGCTTGGCCGGAATGTTTTTTATCAGCTCCAGTGAGTCAACCTACCACAGTGGGACATCCGGGTGTGCAGCTCAGAGACAAAGCAAAGGTCTGATTTGGTGGCTGAGACTTGGGTATAATAAGCAGACCAAAAGCCTTAAAGCCTGTCACTGCTGTCAGTCATGTGATCTGGTGAAACCCACAGGAAACTCAGTGAACAGATGTAGGCACAACTGCAACAATTTTATTACCACAAAAGTTCAATGAGTTTTCCCCCTTCCACCTGAAGATTATGCAGACGGCATCAGAAACTCTAGGAAGCACCTGGCCCAGCTCCAGAGAAAGTTTAATACAATTTAAAATCAAATAGTTACACAGTCTCAAAAAAATTTTTTTTGTTGTGCTATCTTAAGCCTCTGAATAGACACGTGAATGGGTGATGGTTGGAAGTAAGGCAGCCCAGTAACTGCTGGCAGATGGTGTGGGTCAGGATTGATTAGGTTAGTTACTGTAAACAGCACACACAGGGTTTGTGGTGGGTAGTCCTGCTCAGATGAAAAGTAAACCAGTTTCAAGATCCTGTTCTAAGATAGCAACGGCAGCATTTATGTCCTTTTTTTGAAAAATCCAAGGGTGGGTTATAAAATTTGGGGATTATACACTCCCCCTATCCTCCCTCCTCCTCATATACTATCCCTGTGTAACTTGGGTCCTTCACTGAGTCCTTAAACTGTTGATGAGGCATGTGTGGGGCTGCGGACCCTTGAACAGGGCATATAGTTTAGAGGGAGGAGTAAGAACAGGTAGTATGACACAGACGGAAAGAGGACGGTGCCCACGAGGGGCTCTCCCAGGCAGTTGTGGCTAATCCTGGAGCCAAGGGACTTTAGGTGGGCTTGGGCAGCAAACTCTGGGAGAAATAGCGAACTAACACATTGGGAAACATCTGTATCATTACTGCAGCTAAATGACTGCCTGAGCAAGACTGGCTCCTCCAAGTGTAACAGAATGAGTGACAAATGTATCAGCTATCATAACTTAACAAAAAGAAGGTAAGCACTGGCCCATAAATAACAACAGCACTTAATGTGAAGTAGTTCTATCTTGTGAATTTTAAAATTAATAACTAAATTCAAAATATACAAAATTATGAAGGATCACTTAATAGAAATTACAAATTAAGAAATGCAAAGCTGAAATTCAGAAGTCCGTTAGGAGTGTGGCTCAGAAGACAGTCACAACACACTGTGTATCCAGGGACACCATGCAGGAGCCCTCGGGGGGCTCTCTGGGAAGTAAGTTACCACCCAAGAGGAGCAGTTATTTGAGGTCAGCAGACATGGATCCTGGAAGCTCAGGCTACCTCAAGCTCAATAAACTGTTTCACGGCTTATGAGTGTCTACAAGTGAAACTAACAGCTTCTTTAGCTGGGGGCAAAAAGACTCAGGAAAAATATGAAGGATGCAGCAAAAGGCTGAAATCCACACTTGTGACTCTCTCTACAAACTGACCCTCATGCCATCTGCCAGAATTTGAAGCCCATCTGAGTGTGAAGTCTGAGCAATGTCCTTGCTGTTAGATGCTTCTCTCGGAGACCCAGGCTAAGGGGGTTCATGGAAAGGAGACAGACTTTTGTCTTCCATTTTCAATTTCTCTCTTTTCTGGGGGCTGGTGGGGAGGCCAGGAGGAGGAGAATATTTGATTACAACGTAGAAGATGAGGGGCAAAAGAACAGAATTTACTGGCAGAATTTCTTTTGCTGAAAGCCGGCCTAGAGGGGGAGCCAGAGGTGATCAGGATTGCTTGCCCCAGGTGGTGGGGTTCATCCCTTTGGGTGGGACCCAGGTATCTGACTGAGAGAGTGAGATCCCAGAAAACACATGCACTACTGTGACAGAAATTCTAACTAGAATGTACGCTCCAGGATGGCAAAGGTTTTTGTTTTTTTATTCCCTCACTGATATGTCCCCTGTGCGAAAGAACAGAATTTACTGGCAGAATTTCTTTTGCTGAAAGCCGGCCTAGAGGGGGAGCCAGAAGTGATCAGGATTGCTTGCCCCAGGTGGTGGGGTTCATCCCTTTGGGTGGGACCCAGGTATCTGACCGAGAGAGTGAGATCCCAGAAAACAAATGCACTACTGTGACAGAAATTCTAACTAGAATGTACGCTCCAGGATGGCAAAGGTTTTTGTTTTTTTATTCCCTCACTGATATGTCCCCTGTGCTTAGAATATTGCCAGAGGCTTAAGAGACATTTGCTGAGTGAATGAATGAATAAATGACAAAGGGGTAAAAACTGCTGCAGACACACCCAGCGTTAGATACATATATACACTCCTATACGTGGATACTTCAAAAAGTTGATGGAAGATTTGTATTGTCTTTTAATTTTATTTTTTCATGAACTTTCTGAAGTGCTGTGAGAGAGAGAGAGAGAGAGACAGAGAGGGAGAGAGAGAGAGACAGAGAGAGAGTGTGTGTGTGTGCACGCGCGCGCTGTGTGTGTGTGTGTGTGCACGCGCGCGTGTGTGTGTAGTTTGGAAATTGGGTCCTGCACAGTAGGTGAATTAGTGAAATAAATGCCCAAAGTTATTTAGGGCCACATGAGCCATATCAAACCCATGGCACTTTGAGAAGTAAATGAGTTTGTCTTATTTGGAATTCTGGGGGCACCACTTCAATCTAACAGATTAATGTACTTCTCAAATTGCCTGCTATTTTACCACTATCTTACCACTGTCATATTCTCGCTCACTCAGGAAAATACAGCTCATGGATAATGGGTAATGTTGACATAGGTGGTCACTGCC
>NW_007750027.1:0-497 GCF_000696425.1 Galeopterus variegatus | reverse complement strand
GCTCACTCAGGAAAATACAGCTCATGGATAATGGGTAATGTTGACATAGGTGGTCACTGCCATATTTTAAGTTTCATATATATTTGAGCCATGGAAAATGAAGTGGGACTGGCTGGTTAGCTCAGCTGGTTAGAGTGTGGTACTGATAACAAGGGGTCTAGGGTTTGATCCTTGTACCAGCCAGTTGCCAAAAAAAAGCAAACAAACAAACATAGAAAGAAAATGAAGCAAACTCCTTAACATGTGCATGAGCTACAGATAGCTATGGACCAGACTGATGTATAATATGTAAATGGAGGCAAGTTCCATTTTGTTTTTAAAATTCTCATTATCCCCCCTTCCCCCAATTTCTGGTAACCTCTAATCTGCTTCTGTCTCTGACATTTTTTTTTAAATTTATTTTTTCTTAATTGACCCATGATAATCGTATATATTTATGGAGTAAAATATATTAGCGCTCATTTATACTGTGTGCAACGAACATATCAGGGTGTTTA
>NW_007750026.1:9842-10387 GCF_000696425.1 Galeopterus variegatus | reverse complement strand
AAGTTGTATAGTGGCTCTCCATGATTCAGCCTCCTCATTCTTTCTTCTCCACATCACTAGGGCATGGTTTCTGCCCTCAAGATCATTTCAGGGTCTAAGGTGGCTGCTGGAACACCAGCCATGAAACCACTATGCAGGTTTGAAGAAGGAATAATGGTAGAAGGACCATTGTTTACATTGGCTGAGTCAGCCGTCTTTCTTGGATAGTCAGTGCAACCAGAAATGTGGCCTTGAACACTAACNTCATTTACTTATTCCTGGAGTGAAGTGTACTACCAACAAAGGATAGCTTTAGGTTCCTTAATGAGGTCAAAGGCCCTGGTGGCAGGCTCAGAGCTTAAGTTCCTATTTCTGCAGTTATGGCTGACATTGGCTTTTATTCTTCAAGGTTTGTGGTTCCTTAACTCTCTCGATTCTAGCATTACTTCACTGTGGGACACAGTGATGTGTCCCACAGGGCTGGGACACAGTGATGACAGTCCATAGCACATGATGGGGCTCACAGCAAGCACACAGCAAGACTGGTTTATTGGTGAAATGATTTA
>NW_007750026.1:5538-7828 GCF_000696425.1 Galeopterus variegatus | reverse complement strand
CTCGATCACAACATTTCATTATTGCTTTTCCTCCTTATCTTCGTTGGGAGCCCCTGCTTTTTGGCCCATGATCAGAGGGCTGCATTCTTGCTTCCCCTCTAAAGTGCTGTAGAACATTTATCTCTCTTAGCTTGCAAGTCTTCCGTATTTGACGGCAAAGATAGTGTCACTTGCTTTCCAGCAGAAGACAAGCTACTAGAGGGTAGACAACTTCACTTCTCTCCTTATTTAATGCCCCCAAAGTGTGGGCAGGGAAGGTCCAAATCGGCCCCATTTCCTCCCGCCACATCCCCCACACACTTGTGGGCCTCCCCTGGTAGGCTCCCCAAAGGTCAGAGGACAACTCAGCCCATCGGGTGTAACCAACTCATCCTGGTTTCCCTGGCATTTTTCTCTGGTCTTTGCACTTGAAGTCCAGCATCACCCCAGGACAAGTGGTCACTCTGGGGGAGGGGCACCACGAGAACACGCATCTGAATGGCTTCTCTTGGAGGCTTTGCCAGCTGTGTGCTGAGCAGGCTTCACGGCTGCTGCTGGGGCCATGATTCACTGGGCTTCTATTGTCTTCCACCTTGACTTTAGAAATCGCCCCTCCCTGGGTACCAGCACCAGGGTCAACTGACTCAGGCCTCACTGGGGCTTGTGTATTACAGACCAGCCCAAGGGACCAGCCCTGTTCACAACAGTCTCTCCCAGTGCAGGTTGGACTAATTAACGTGTCCCCTTTTTCTTCTCACTTTACCAGGTTGCCCATAACAGAACCGTGAGGACAGGGAGGCCCCAGGGCCCACAACTGGAGCCTGGTCTCCCCTGCTGTTTACTGTTTACTCTCTGTTGGCTGAGGCCCACAGTTGTTACCAGATTGACTCTTTTGCAAGTTATTTATTTCTTGGCAATGTATGCCCAAGTATCCAACATCGAATAATTGCCTTGCAGCACCTCATGGGGGCATAGTCCCCTGCCCTTAAGGACCGTGGTTTCTGCTCACACTCATGCTGGTGACTTTCTCTCCCATGTACTTGCTTTAATACTTCTCTCTTATCAGGCTGGTCTCCTCTTAACAATGGACCTTTAGATTTGAGGGAGGCTCTATCTGCCTTTGAGGGGCTTATGCACATACCCCATTAGACTGGCAGATTCTCTACTGCCCATCTCACAGGTTACAGGGCAGGCCTGCAGAGGCTGAAAGACGTGTCCAAAGCCCTCGAGCTCATGAGGGGCAGGACTGGGATGGAGCCCTCTGAAGTCACCTGCTGTGCTGCCTGCTCAGCTTGAGTTGGCTGTGGGAACCACCCCACTGCTCCCGTGTTGTCCGGAATTTGCAGGCACAGGATTGGGCCTGAGTAATGGGAGCACTCATTCTCGCTGACCTTTACGATCAGCTCAGGGATGGACCTATGGCCCAGCCAGCCCAAGGGGCCTCTGTTCTGAGACTTTTTCTGTAACTGTTGAGGGGAAAGTGCTCTCAGCCCATTAGGGTTGCTCAGCTGGGATGATATATGCCTGGTCCCTTTTGTCACCATGTGGGAGAGCCTGCCTGAGAACGCAGTTGACCCAGAGGAATGAGGGCCAGGACTCTGAGAGACGCTGCCCTGGCGGTATAGTTTGAGCTTTGTGCCTTTGGCTCAGCCACGCCAGAACAAATTTATCCCTGTGCCTCATCACACACCTCCCATTTTTGTATTACCCAGTGGAGTCGGGGCCCCGTGTCTTGAACCCGGAAAGGCGTTACTAACACAGCCACAGCCTCTGCCTCTGTGCTCAGTGTGCTTTCTGCTCGGCTGGGCCTCTCTTTCTCCCCAGCATGCCACACGCTTTCCCATCATCACCATCTTCACTCTGGGTGATCTCCCCTGCCTGTCCAAACATCCCTCAAGACCACAGCAAGCTCTTCTGTCAAGCCGTCCTTCGTTCCAGATTCATGCACTGCTCTGCCCCTCTTCTCGATTCCTACGCGGGGTGGCATTGCACAATTTAACAATGAATGCCAAGGTTGTTGGCTCTTGTTTCCATTTGTTGATCTTCTCTCTTTCACTATACTTTAAGTACTTCAAGATCTGAGACTGTGTCTCACATTTCCACAAATCCTGAAGCAATGTGGGGAAATAACCACTAAATTTGTGTTGAGCACATACAGTCTGCCAAACATCGAATAGGCCACAATTTATTTGTGTATGCTCCTATTAAGGAGCATTTTGGCTGTTTCCAATTTTTGCTGTTACAAACAATGCTGCTATAAACATTCTTGAACTTGTCACCAGGCCTACAAGTGCAAGATTTTCTCTAGGGT
>NW_007750026.1:3853-4936 GCF_000696425.1 Galeopterus variegatus | reverse complement strand
AAATATCCCTACCCCTATGAACCCTTTAGGCTGTTGTGTTTTGACTTCTTATTCAAAACATTGACTGAGCAAGTATAGACATGAGGTGCCATGTTAGACAGAGGAAACTCAGAAAGCCTCGTCTGACTCAGAATTTTTGTCAGTTTGTGGCATATGGAGCTCTGCTTCAGAAAACTGAAAGCTACAGGGCCCCCAAATTTAAAATAATGGTGTGACAAGATTGAGCAAGAGGGCCGGACTGTGACTCACTTGGGAGAGCATAGTACCGATAACACCAAAGCAGGCGTTAAGATCCCCTGCAGGACACACAACCCACCAAGGGCAGAGGCACAGTTTCGGTCTATCCTTGCACAATTTAACAATGAATGCCAAGGTTGTTGGCTCTTGTTTCCATTTGTTGATCTTCTCTCTTTCACTATACTTTAAGTACTTCAAGATCTGAGACTGTGTCTCACATTTCCACAAATCCTGAAGCAATGTGGGGAAATAACCACTAAATTTGTGTTGAGCACATACAGTCTGCCAAACACAGTTCTAAGACCCGTACATGTATTTGCTCATTAAAACTTCACAACTGCCAGATCCACACTGCTCTACCTTTCCCATGACCGTCCTTCAGCTCCTCTTACTTCTTTTTTTTTTTCCCTTTTTTTACTGACCGGCAACGGGATCGCAACACTCGGTGTTGGGCCCGCACCGCGCTCAGCCAGTGAGCGGGAACCAGTCTCCACATGGGATCCGAACCCTCGGCGGGAGCACCGCCGCGCTCCCAAGCAGCGCACTCTCCACTGCGCCAACGGGCCGGCCCAGCTCCTCTGACTTCTGAGCCAGGTATTTGTGTTTAGCTCTGTGATGAAGGAGCCTGACTTCTGCAGGACAGGCAAGCCACCAAGGCCACAGGCACAGTTTCAGTCCGTACTTGTGGTCTTCAGCTGGTGGGTTCCAGCATGTTCTTGCTTTCCCCACTTTATACCCATTTCCCCTCCCCAAATACCCCACTGACTACAAGCTCCAGCCTCAGACCTGAGAACGAGAGCCTTACAGAGACTACTTCACCAGCTCCCACAACTGGGCAAGATCAAA
>NW_007750026.1:2488-2863 GCF_000696425.1 Galeopterus variegatus | reverse complement strand
ATGTCTTTGAATACTCTTTAAGTAAGAAAGAGAAGTTAGGAAGTTAGAAAAGTTATCCACAACCACACTTCCTTTTCAAAGTGCAGAAAAACTAATTTTGCCTAAAAGTGAATAACAGAAAAGGATTCAGATCAACTTCCATACCAAGTTATTCAAGAAAATAGAGAATAAGGGCCAGAACAGCATTCTCTCATACAATGCAAGTCAGAAAAGACAGGCCCCCAAAACAGGTCACAAAGGTAACCCGCTCTTTAAAACTAGCTAGAAAACATCAGGAAAATCATCCAAAAGATGAAAGAACATGGAGGGGATAGGGGGAATTATTATTTAGTGGGTGCAGAGTTTCTCTTTGGGATGATGAAAAAGTTCTGGAGA
>NW_007750026.1:0-1108 GCF_000696425.1 Galeopterus variegatus | reverse complement strand
TGACTAAAGAAACAACACAGTGTCCAGCAGCTCTTGAATAGATGAACTAAGGGGGTATATCCAGACAATAGAATATTCAGCAGTCGTGAAAAGGAATGACATACTGACACTCTACAACATGGATGAACTTGCAAACATTATGCTGAGTGAAAGAAGCCAGATAGCAAAAAAAAAAAAAAAAAAAAAAAAACACTGTGTGATTCCATTGACAGCATGTATATGAAATGTCCCCAAAAGGCAAATCTGTAGAAATTACTGGTTTCCCGGAGCAGGGGAAGGAGGGAGAGGGTAGAGAGGTCTCTCTCTTTTTTTTTTTTTTTTTTTTTTTTTTTTTTTTTTTTTTTTTTTTTTTTTTTTTTTAAAAGGATCGCAACCCTCAGTGTCGAGCCCGTACCGGACCGGGACCGGCAATGGGATCGCAACCCTCGATGCTGCGCCCGCACCGCGCTCAGACAGTGAGCGGGAACCGGTCTCCACATGGGATCAGAACCCTAGGCGGGAGCGCCACCCCGCTCGCAACCGGCGCACTGTAGCAGTGCGCCACCGGGCCGGCCCGAGAGGTCTCTTTTTAGGATGATGACAATGGTATCAGTTAGACAGTGGTGGTGGGTGCACACCCTTGTGAATGTACTAAGTGCCATCGAACTGTACGCTTTTAAACGGTCGATTTTACGTTGCGCGAATTCTATCTCAAAGACCAGATTTACTGCTGTAAAGTACTAACTGTCCCGTGGTGACGATCGGCTGCCACATTTCTCCCTTGCCCCCCTCCCTGCCTTTCCTGCGCTCCCCCCCGCGTCTCCCACCCGGTCTCCCTCCCGCGCGCGCCACCAGGACGCCCGACGAGCGCNAGGCAGGGGGGAACTGGGTGGTTGAGAAATGGGGAAAATGGTGAATTTCCACTGAATACCCATTTGCATCTTTCAAATGTTCTGTCGTGTCAAACTATTACCTCCCAAGTCTGAATGCCCAGGTTCAAATTTCTCCCCCAAATGCTAGCACTTAATTTTGGGCAAATCCTGGACACTATCGCTTTATCTGTGAAAAGGGGTGAGTCCCTTAGCCAGGTGCTGCCTGGCACAGAATAAACTCTCTCTACATGGAAATG
>NW_007750025.1:9844-10388 GCF_000696425.1 Galeopterus variegatus | reverse complement strand
TAGGAAATTCAAGCAAATCAACTGGCAGATGTTTGAAGTAGTAAGTAACTTTAACAAAGTGAGAACAGGATATAAGATCTTCATTCTCACACGGATTTGTAGCATGTGTATTTCCCAAGATCAAACTATAGTTCCAGTTGCATTTTTTTTTTGAGATCTCCAAAATATTCAAAGGAGAGATATATCTCAAAATGCGTTTAAGTGTGCAATTGAGGAACTTTCACCTAATCTTTTAGTTGGAAATGATTAATCGACAGTTATGTTTAGTATATAATTACATGCTAAAAAAAAGCAAATATCGAATTCTAATAGAATTTTGTAATGCCTTCCAGACAATGAAAATGCTCAATTTAAAATCATATGCTTGTGCATTTATATCCATACGTCACAATTCCTATGTGTGATTTCAAAGATGAAATACATAAAATCTCATTATAGATCATAAGTAACAGATGAACATTTTCAAATGATTTTGATGATAGCTAACACTAACTTTGAAACTTAATTGAGGAAAATGTTATCTCCCTCCAGAAAGAACTCCATT
>NW_007750025.1:5977-8142 GCF_000696425.1 Galeopterus variegatus | reverse complement strand
CACTTAAGAGAACATGCCATGGGTACAATTATGGGGGTACATTGACATCCATGCAGTTGTGAGAAAAAATAGATTATGTTTTACTTTTCTGTTTCTTAAGCATGAATTTCCTTGTGTACTTTCATGAGTTATTTTAAATATCTTCTAAAAATACCAAGTTAGAGGGCCGAGCCCATGGTGCACTCGGGAGAGTGCAGCGCTGGGAGCACAGCAGCGCTCCTGCCGCGGGTTCGGATCCTATATAGGGATGACCGGTGCACTCACTGGCTGAGCGTGGTGCGGCCTGTCTCAAAAAGGACAAAAAAAAAAACAAAAAAAAAAAACAAGTTAGAGCATTAAGATGATTCAGGTTATTACTGGAGGTTGTGTAGCAGCTAGTGTGTATGCGGGGGTACTCACTGGCAGTCTGGCTTTTCTTGGTGCATTTTGAAGTCTTATTAATCTTCTGTTTTCCTGAGAGAGGATCGATAAAATATACTTATCAAACTAAAATGTACTTATCAAACTCTAAATATGACTGGAGGAATTATTTCTTATTTTGTCTTTATGCTTATTTTCTAATTTAGTATTATTAATGACTTAAAGATGATTTATTTATTTTTTAAAGGTGATTTCTTTTTAAATGCAGTCATTTTTATTTATTTGTCTTCCTCCTGTCTTTCAGATCCTGATGATAATTCATTGTTGCTGCTGCGAGCAGAATTATATTTAACCATGAAAAACTATGAGCAAGCTCTGCAGGATGCCAGTGCAGTTTGTCAGAATGAACCTCTCTTGACTAAGGTATTTGTATATGTTGGTTTTGGAAATAACAAATGTAAGTTCACAGGATTTTCTTATGAATAAAGTGAGATAATTGTGATTTGGTACGTATAGACAGTGTACCTTTTCCCCAAATTATAGTAGGCTAAATTTAGCAATCCATACTAAACCAAACCAATTTAAAAGTCCAAGTCTCGGGCCGGCCTGGTGGCGCACTGCTACTGTGCGCCGCTTGGGAGCGTGGCGGTGCTCCTGCCGAGGGTTTGGATCCCACATACAGACCGGCCGCTCACTGGCTGAGCGAGGTGTGGGCGCAACATCGAGGGTTGCGATCCCGTTGCCAGTCGGTCCAGTACGGGCGCGACACTGAGGGTTGCGATCCGTTGCCGGTCATGAAAAATGACAAAAAAAAAAGGAAAAAAAAATAAATAAAAGTCCAAGTCTCCAACTGGATTTAGATAAGAAACACTAATTTAGATACTCTTAGTAGATATTTAGCTGAATAGCATGCTCTCTTGAAAAAAATACACTAAAAAGATGTATTATACAAACAAAATCATTGAATTTTATGGAAGTATGAGCAAAAGAAAATATTTAAAATTATAATTTAAATAGGAAGATCCCATAATTATTATTATGTGAGCATATCAATCATTATATCAGCATATCAATGACATTTGTGAAAGGGTTAACGTTTTTGTGTATTTTAGACTAATTTTAGTCTCTGTGTTTTGGTTGGAAAAGTTTAATATTTTTTTCTTTGCTGACACAAAATGAACTTTGTTGATCTAATAATGATAGCTTAAATTGTACTTAAAGAAGTTTAAAAAGCCAAAGAATAAAAGTAGATTTTTCATGAGTCTTTGAATTTTAAACCTCTATAAGAAATTTTTAAGTTTTAAAGAACTTGTGATAAAATTAATGGCCATAACCTGCTCTATTAGTCAGCTAATAATTAAAAAATTTATTCTCCTGTATATTATTTTGTATCATCTTTGCTTTAGAAACATTGAATAGACATTAACCTGGGTTAATAGACAAGGTAGGTGTAGCCCGCCCGCCCCTCCTTAATTCTTTCCTTCCTCCCCTCCTCTCCTCCTCGCCTCCTCTCTTCTTTTCTCTGTGCCTTCCTTTCGTATTCCTTCCTCTTCCTTCCTTCTTTCTTTCTTTTTTAATTTGATGAAATCCTTTAAAAGGAAATGTTTTCAGATTAGATTGAGTGTGGAGTTGGACTTGCGGGTGATCGCAAGGATGGGAACAGATGTTTGTTGGATCGAGCTCAGAAATTGATTTTGTTGCTTGTTTGCTTAACCAAAAAGGTATTTTCTATTCCAATTTCCAGTGCCTTTTCTCCTATCCTTGATTCACTCTTTAAAATTTAGTTTTTAAATGACAAATTATAT
>NW_007750025.1:3392-4965 GCF_000696425.1 Galeopterus variegatus | reverse complement strand
AAGTAGTATTTCCGACTGACAGTAGACCTGCACTGTCCCCTGAAGCTAGATTCTTCTCCACAGTACTGTTCTTTGAGCTAAACACTTGGCAGTGTGTCTCTGACAAAAGACAAACCTTAGTTACTACAAAACTACATGGGTAATTGTAACTTTAAGGGAGGCAGCAAATGAATATAGTGTTTGAGAATGTGGCTGTATCTTTAGGGTTTATTGCAAATCTGTGGACCTCAATTCTTGACAGTTGCCTAGCCAAGAGCAGCTTCAGCAGAAACGTATCCTAACATTAATCACTTTAAGATAGTACAGAATAGCGATTTATTCCCAAGTTTATTATTAAAACTAAGGATGAGGGAAGAAGTGATGTTAGAAGGTAAGTTGGAGGGGTAGGGGGAAGTAAGTTGATTTTGGGAGAAGACTGATTGGCTGAGTGTGGTTAAGATGAGGTGGAAGCACTTTTAGAACCAACCTCAAGGTTCCAGTTGGGGAATGTTACAGCTGTGTGTTTTATTCAAGCAAAGCTGCCCTTTGAAGTAACCAGTCCCGGCTAATATTCATGGCTGATGATTCAAAGCTTTTGGAGCAAGTGGAAGGAAGCCAGTGCCAGCAAAATATTTGCCCATATTCAGAAATATATATAGGTCCATAATCAGTTTTATCTTAACCAAACAGGGAACCTGTGAGACTTAAAATGGTTTAAAATCTAGTTAATTCAATTAATAAACATTTATTGATACACTGTGGTATCAAAATTGCAAGTATTGAGATTATGTGCACATGTGTGAAAAACTATAAACTGTGAAGTTCTTTCTGTATATAAGAATATACACAAAGATAAGCAGAAAGACCAGATTTAGAAGCTACTGAAACTTGAGAGTCCAGGACCTTTTCTAGCATAAGGCATGAGCGGAGCTTTAGTGTCTTTGTATTCATAACTTTTTATTTTTTCTTAAAAGGACCTTCCAAATTGTGTAATGATTCAGGCTCCACAAAAGCTAGATCTGCTCTTATGAAAGGAGAATAAGAAAATTTTAACTTCCGGTACCCATCATAAATTTAAAAAGGTTTTATAGATGAATCACTGATGGCCTAAAGTGCATCTGAGGCTTTTCAGGAAACTCAGGGATGAAACCGATGATTTGTTGTCCAAGATATTCATCATGTCTTTTGAAATGGCTGCTCTCCCAGAGAGCTGGAAGATAAGTGATGTAGTTAACAGTTAACAAATGTTAGGGGAGATGTTGGTGCTGGAGATAGAAATTGGTCACCATTAGTACCTTTGTGATATTTAAAATAATGGAGAAAAAGTCAGTAAAATAGGGACCTGAAAATAGACCTTTACATTTGGTTGTTCCTGCATACTAATGCCTTGGAGCATTTTTAAACAGAGATAAGGATGGGAGACATAGGGAATTAGGAGATAACAAATGAAGTGCATGTATTATGCTTTTCCTTCTCAAGAGATCCAATTCAGATGACAGTAAGGAAGGATGGTTTACTTCTCATACCAGCAAAGGGGTGAAGTGGTCATCTGAACCCCAAAAGAGGACAATTATAAAAACTGTATTAAAAAAAA
>NW_007750025.1:0-1974 GCF_000696425.1 Galeopterus variegatus | reverse complement strand
CCCGTGTTCCGATTGTAGATTATACTTATGAGACATTGAAGTTTGCTTAGTTTCCAAGGCAGGGAGATGTTGTAGACCTAGAGCCATCCTTAGTGGGGTATTGTTCATTCTACTTAATATGAAATTAAAACAAGTAGTTCTAACGATATTTTCAGTGTTGTTTGTATTCAAGCATATAATCATGGTTTTGGGTTTTTTTTTTTAAATGTATACTTTCTGTTTTGGTGAATCCAGGGACATCATATAAAAGCTCAGGCTCTTTCTGGATTGGGAAGAAGTAAGGAAGTGTTGAAGGAATTTCTCTACTGCCTTGCTTTAAATCCTGAATGTTGTGCAGTGAAGAAAGAAGTGCAGAAGGTATGATTTCTTTTAAATGACTTTCTCCTTCTACACTTTGTGCCCAGGTTGAGTAACCTCTGCATTGAAAATAAACAAGGAATGTAATTCCAAATGTTCATGACAATGTGATTAAAAAGATGTAGCAACAGTGATAAGGTTCAGGTGCTTGGTAACTTCTGATTAGATGTTATATTTTTGTCCATAGATAAAGAAGAATGTTTCATGAGACAGCATACACACATCTCAGTACTGCTGAAAAATGACATGTATTAGGTGAAGCAAGGTCCCTATGTGAGGCTGGGGAGGCAAAATGTTTTTTTCCAGAGTTTGTAATTTCAAGTTTTGAAAATTATGGTTTGTGTAGGAGCCATGTAAAAGTCATTGTGATATATGGAAACTATCAATTCAGCTGTATAGATTGACCTGTTATTTTCAGCCAAGCTTTACCAGCATGATACAAAAATATCTGCTCTTCTACTCCTTGTGAAATCATACTTAATGCAGGAATCTGCCTTATAAAAAAGCCTATGTAATAGCTACCTGATCTTCTACTGATCAGGAGTCTTTGTTTTTATGTCAGTGTTTCCCTATATTAATACTTTATCATCAAGTTCTACTGTGTACAATTCTGGTTTTATTTTTTTGGTGCAACAGACAATGAATCAGTTCTTCCTTCCACAGTTCGATCCACTTTAAATATTTGAAAACAGCTCTTATCTTTTCCTGAAGTCACTCTTTAGGCCAAACATCCTTTACTTGTAGAACAGAGTCTCTAGGGTTCCCTCCTCTGGATGCATTCTAGTGTACCCCAAATTTTAGCACCTATATCTGACAGCTGTGGGTGGTGAACATTTTACCTTCTACTGTGTTCACATCAAGAGGTGTGTTTGTTTGTATTTAGCCTCATACTATCACACTGATGCTCCTCTTAGAAACATAGCTAGCCAAAATACTTAGGCCTTTTAAAAAATTGAAACATAATCAATTATACATATTTGTGGGGCACAAAGTTGAATATCAGTACATGTGGACAGTGTGTGATGATCAAATCAGGATAATTAGCATGTTCATCATTACAAAACATAATCATACTTTATGTCCATTAACCAATTTCTCACCAACCCCTTTCACCTTCCCCTTTCCCCACCTCTGTTGGCCTTAATTCTTTTCTCTCCTTCTGAAAGTTCAATGCACTATCGTGATTGTTGTTTGTTTCTTTTTTCCTTAGCTCCCACTTGTGAGTGAGAGTATGCAGTATTTCTCTTCCTGTTCCTGGCTTGTTTCACTTAACATAATTTTCTCCAAGCTGATCCATGCTGCTGCAAATGGTAGAATTTCATTCTTTTTTATGGCTGCATAGTATTCCATTGTGTATATAGACCACATTTTCCTTATCTGGTTGTCCATCAATGGTCATTTAGGTTGATTCCACATCTTTGCTATTGTAAATAGAGCTGTGATAAACAAGGGAGTCCAGGTATCCCTTCGATGTGATGATTTCCATTCCTTTGGGTATATACCCAGCAATGGGATTGCTGGATTGTATGGTAGTTTTACCTTGTAGTTGTTTAAGAAATCTCCATACTGTTTTCCATAATGGCTGCACTAATTTACAGTCCCACCAACAGTGTAGGA
>NW_007750024.1:9848-10389 GCF_000696425.1 Galeopterus variegatus | reverse complement strand
CAGAATTTAGTGAATCCTGACTTTTTAAAAATGTATTGTGAATAAAGGAGACTTCAAACATTGTCCTCAAACCTATTCTGATTAAAAACGTCAGAGAATCTTGAGTATGAAACAATCCCCCAAATTTATTCTCATTGTCAAAATATTTTCTTCATTTAAAGGCATGCTTTTGAGGCATTAAAGTAGTCTATTTTGCAAGTATATGTATATATGCTAAAGAATGACTATATATTTTAGTGATCATTTGAGTTTGGGCAAAAATTAGTTAAAAAAAACATTATGGAGGTTTCCATCCAAGTGCACTAAAATAGCTTCAAGATCAAATGCAGGCATTAGAGAGATAGGAAGGGAGTTTTTGAAGAGGAAAACAAGCAGAGAAATGACATAAAACAGAAAAAGCAACCTAGGAAATGACAGTGAAGAGAAAACCCAGGAAAAATCAGGTTCATTTGAAGGATTCTTTCCTCCATATTTGCTCTTCCTCCTCCTTTCTTCCCTTGTTCTTTGGAGCAGCAGGTAATTTTTCAAAATACATTTTTTT
>NW_007750024.1:6659-8504 GCF_000696425.1 Galeopterus variegatus | reverse complement strand
GGGAGAGTGTGGTGCTGATAACACCAAGGGCATGGGTTCAGATCCCTATATAGGGATGGCCAGTTAGCTCACTTGAGAGAGCATGGTGCTGACAACACCGATTCAAGGGTCATCCTTTAAAAAAAAAAAAAAAAACCACATACTATTCCATTAAATAGATTTATCATAATTAACTTAGCACATTTCCAGCACAGTCATTTCCAATAGTTCCTCTCTGGAAACTTAAAAATCTAATTTTTACACATTTAAATGCAATTACTGCCTTGCCACATTTTAAGTATCTAGTTAGTTGCTGGGGAGCCTTTCTTCAACCTCATGAGCTACAAAACTTTAGTACTTTGCTATCAGTTTGGAATAAAGCTTTATTCTCAAAGCAATTTATCTCTATATTTGACAAACTATAGATTCAGCTGGTTCCTAGCCCCTGCAACTCTCAATTCCCACAGCCCCAGCCTCATAGCATCGGGTCAATGACCAGCCTTGACCTGGGCTGACAGCAGGGTCTCCACTGGATTCATTTGGTGTGTAAGCGCTGTTGATTGCAACAAAGAATCAGACTGATACTGTACTTCACAGGCATTTCTCAGACTGGCCAGGTTGTTCAGTTGGTTAGAGCGCAGCCTTAGAACACCTAGGTCATGGGTTCAGGCCTCATACCAGCCAGCCGCCAAAAACACAGGTGTTTCTCTTTCCCTCAAAGACTCCACCCTCCTCAACCATAAAGACACACCACTTCACTCAAAATCAGAGAAATGCAAAATAAATCAAGAGAAATATTGTTTTCTACCTATCAGATTGGCAAAGATGAAAACGTTTGATGAACTGTGGTGGTGAGAATGGGAAAACACACTGCTAGTGGAAGAATAAGCTGGTGCAACCTTTATGAAGAGAATTTGTCCATAACTTTCAAGTGTGTAAAGCAAAACCCTTAACCCAGCAATTCTACTAATAGGAATTTATCCTATAGATCAGAGGCAAGCAAACTTTCTTTAAAGGGCCGAACAGTCAATATTTTAGGCTTCCAGGCCATATATCACTATCACAGCTACCCAACACTGCTATTGCAGCATGAAAGCAGCCATCGACAATATGTAAACAAATGAGCATGGTTGCGTTTTAATAAAACTCTACTTGTAAAAAAAAAAAAAAATGGTGGGGGTTTTTTTGTTTGTTTGTTTTGGGTTTTTTTGTCTTTTTTCGTGTCCGGCAACGGATCGCAACCCTCAGTGTCGCGCCCATACCNCGCTCACAGCGCTCACTGGCTGAGTGCAGTGCGGCCGGTCTCAAAAAGGACAAAAAAAAAATGGTATTTGTGAAACCATCGTTTTACCTGTGATATATGTGAATGTGCTCTGGAAATGAATTTGTCTTGCAAATTTGCTGTTGATGTTTAGTAAATTTTCATTACTACTAATTAGTTAAAATCTTAGTTCCTTATGGTTTCTTGGTCTTGGGACTTGCTGCTCAAAGAGGCACAGCCTTTGAGGAGCCAACAATGAAAGCTCTTTGGTCTTCATTCAAACAGCAGAAGATTTTCTTTTCAATAATCAACTGCTGTTTTACTTCTGTAATTCTCTTTTTCCTTCATTTCTGCTCCTCCTTTTCATGACTCTTTAATCCAGCTTTGAAATTTGAGTCTTTGATTGAATCCATCTGCAATATTTATTTCTCATAGCCATTATCAATGCCTTTGCAGAAATTCATCTCTTGTCTATGGACATTAGAAGACAGAGAGGTATTAAGGGTTTGGGTTGTACTCTAAAAAATTGGTAAACAGAAGTAGTACGTTGGTATGTGAATTCTATGGCAATAAAGCTGTTACTTAAAAAGAAAAAAGCAATGAGT
>NW_007750024.1:0-1460 GCF_000696425.1 Galeopterus variegatus | reverse complement strand
TTTTTTTTTTTTTTTTTTTTTTTTTTTGTCTGCCTCATATTGATTTGTAAGAGTCCCTTATATATTCTGGAAACTATTCATTTGTTTCATGAACTATTCATTTATTACCTGAGCAGATTCTTTTATCCAACAGTTTGGAAACCAAAATATCAGTAATCATTTCTGTAGTATAGCATTTGGTTATATAGGTATTCTTACGAGAAAAAAAATCTTGTTTGATTTTCTGATCTAAAAAATTCAAAAAATATTTTCTTTCTTTGACTCTGATGCACCAAAACTTCTCTAAAGGGCCAATTACTAGAGTGTCCAAGAATATTACATCATACAGTTCAATAAAACACAACACAATAGAAGAATTTTCCCCCCAGACGTGTTTTAAACTTTCTGTATGTCTAGGTTCCCCACCCCAAAGAATAAAAACAGATGGCACACACAAATTAAGAAGATCTGAAGAGGATTTATTTACAGAGGGACTAATTACAAAGGGGTGAGTGGGTTTGGGGAGCCATAAGGGATATTAACAGTGTAGCTGTAACCATCCCCAAAGGGGAAGAAGAATTTGCCAGAACCTGGAAAGAGAGTGGTATAGAGTGGGCCACCTAGACAAAAGCAGTGACATTCTTTTGAGGGACATATAGCCTGTGGCAACCTCACAGGAAGGAACCAGGGAAATAAATGCCCTGACCCCATGTTCTTTTCTCCCTCCCTCCCTTCTCCTACAGAAAGCCAGAGTGCATAGCTGCCTTTGAGGTAATCCATGCAGGACAACCTCCCAGGGCAGAGAACAGTATGGAGAAAGATGGAGAATGGGTCTAGAGAGGCAAACTGAAGAAATCTAATTCCCTTTCCTAGCCAAATAACTCCAGATTCTATCCCACATACAGGAAAGGCAGATAACTTAATGAAGCTATAAAGAATTATGAAACATTTTTCTTTCTTCCTGAATATGAGTTTCAATCATGAGATGGTAAACCAGGAACTCCCCTCTAAACTCTACGAAGCATAGACTACAATATTCCAACCCAATAAAAACCCATTTAATAAAGATCAGAACTGTTGAATAACTCACATTGCTTGTAAACCCAAGTGCTCTACTATAAACTTTTAAATGTTAAGGGTTACCTAAAGGAGTTTTTAAAAGCAGAGGGGGGGCCGGCCTGGTGGCGCACTCAGTAGAGTGTGGCGGCGCTCCCACCGAGGGTTCGGATCCCATATAGAAACCAGTCCGCTCACTGGTTGAGCGTGGTGCGGGCGCGACACCGAGGGTTGCGATCCCGTTGCCGGTTGCAGTACGGGCGCGACACTGAGGGTTGCGATCCCGTTACCGGTCACAAAAAAAGACAAAAAGGAAAAAAAAAGCAGAGGGGGCTGGCCAGTTAGCTCAGTTGGCTAGAGGGTGGTGTTGATACCACCAAGTCCAGGGTTCAATCACTATACCGGACAGCCTCAAAAAAAGAAAG
>NW_007750023.1:0-10390 GCF_000696425.1 Galeopterus variegatus | reverse complement strand
CATGAAAACAAAATAAATCTCAGTGAAACATTCCTTAAAATGCCTAGCTTTAAGCAATGTTACCCAAATCTTTCACATCTGCACATGAATATTTTTGTCCTTAATAGCTATCTAGACATATATATATATATATATATGCACATGTACTTACTTGAAGGTGAACATTTGAGAAGGTATGGCACTATTCAGGTATGAAAGGTTTTCTTATAAAAGCAGGGCAGATCTTGAAAAAAGTGTGTGACACAAGGGGTTCTTTTGTAGAAAGCTGTCTCTTGAATTGATTTTGGTTTCTCTGATTCTTGTGACAGGTTTTCTTTTAGAAAGCTATACAGTGATGTAGGGATGTATTGATTTCCATTAAGGTCTATGGTGCTTAGAAATTTCTCTCCTGTATGTATATTTGTGAGCAACTAAAGAAGTGATCTGTTGCTTCTCTGTACAGCAGTATTCTTCATTTCTTTGGGGGGGAGGGGAATCATGGCTCACAGACCAGTGTATTTTATATAGTGTCCCAGGATACATACACACACACATACACACATACACACATACGTGTATGATGGAATCAAAAATTTTATGAAACAGTGTTTTCCCTTTCTTCATTGGAACCTGATAATTTCTATTCTGCTCCATTAAAAAATACTGGTTATAATTTACTAAATTTGATCTCATGACCCATTAATGCATTGTGACCTGTAGCTTGAAAAACACTGCTTTTGAGATTTTTCAGCAAGCCAGACTCTCCATCAGATGGAAGGTACAACAGTGAAATCCTAAATTCTCTAAAGTAACCAAACTAAAAACAGGGCTGGGAGAAAGGGGTGTAGAGAAGGGAAGGCAAGGAGGAAAGTGTGAGTGGTTGGTCTTTTGTTCTGGGTTGTGTTGAGTGTCCCCAGCAAGTGATGCCGTTCTTTCTCTCTGCAGCTTGACCATATATTATCCCCTCCACCCATGCCTTTTCGGAAATGCAGCAACCCAGATGTGGCTTCTAGCCCTGGAAAGTCACTGAAGTATCAAAGACAGCTGAGTGAGGATGGAAGACAGCTGCGACGAGGGAGCCTGGGAGGGGCTCTGACTGGTGAGTCGTGGGTGGCTTGTAGAGGAGAAGGAATCGGCTTGATTTACAGGTCCTGCATGGCCGTGGAGTTCCACCTGTGAGCATCAGCTTGCTTCAGAATGGGCTTGCTTCTCTGCAGACCATTGGGTAAAACTTCATCCAATCTAGAAAGCAGTTACAATGAGGGTTTTATTAGTAAACTTTACTGAAATATAATTTACATACAATAAACTGTTCCCAATTAAAGTGTACATATGGATGAGATTTGGCAAATTTATATGCAACTGTACTACAATCACGATCAACAGATAAAATGTTCCCTCTTCTCTTCCTAGTTAATCTCACCCTTCACCTCCTTCCCCCAATCCTTGGCCCCAGGAAACCATAGATCTGCTTTCTGTCACTATAGGTTAGATTTATCTTCTAAGAGTTTTATGTTAATGGATCATACAGTGCATACTCTTTTGTCTCATTTCTTTTGCTCAGTATGATGTTCTTAGATTCATTTATGTTGTGTGTATCAGTAGTGTGTATTTAGCTTTATGAGAAACTGCCAAAAGTATTTTCCAAAATTGTACCATTTTACGTTCCCACCAGCAATGGATGAGCAATCCAATTGCTCTGCACCCTTCCTAACCTGTGACATTGCCAGTCTTCTTAATTTTAGCCATTTTAATGGTACATAGTCATATTGCATTGTGGTTTTCATTGTAATTCCTTGATGACTAGATAACGTAGAACATCTTTTCATATGGTTATTGGACATTTATATATCTTTTTTTATGAAGTATCTGTTCAAATCTTTCACCCATTTCTTAATTGCATTGTTACAATTTAATTACTTAATTTAAAATATTTTCAAATCCAGCAAACACACAAATGACTCTTATTGACATGAAAAATAGTCAAGATAAGTTAAAGCATGGCTCTTTAAAAAATCATTCACTATTTAAAATTTTGTCATCAAACTTAACTTTAAATCACTAAAGGTTAGATTTCTATTATTTCGTGCTTTTTCTGCTAAGTATAAGTGTTTTGCAGGAATTTAACTGTTTTTTAAATCCCGAAACAAAGTTTTCTCTATATATGACAGTCTTATCTGCCAGTTCAAAAATAAGTTGAACTACATCTTTTGGGGAGAATTATGGATTTTGACTTTTTGAAGATGAAATTTCTGGGAACAGAACTGCTTCTGCCACATGATCAGTGAGTCTGGAACATTTGACCCAGCACGGCACATGGCTGGGATGGGGAGTGAAACCAATCTCAGGCCAAGGGGAAGAAATTCATCAAAAAATTGCTGCACTTCACCGAGTTTAAGGCAGATGTTTTCACTTGAGTTTTACTGATGTTCTTCTCATGCTTGTTAGGATATTTTTCTTTGTTTTCCTTTTATAGATGCAGGCTATTTGCTTTTTTAAGTGGGAGATCCTAAAGATTATTTAATCTAATCCTTTTTTTATAGATAGGGAAATTAAACCTTAAAGGTTGTCAAACTCACTCCCTTGTTTATTAATTTCACTTTGGGAATTCGCTTATCTTGATTGAACTATTTTTGACAAATAAGAGGGGTAGTAATTGTTTTCTTCATTTATGCTAAACCAGTTTACTTAAATGTTTAAAATAATGCAAGGGTATATAGCTCTTGATGAAGATATATGACCTAAAACATGAAATTTGGTCATTAGTTTAAAGAAAAAAAAAAGCTGGACTTGATTGCCATTTTATAATCTTAACAGTTCTAGCAATTCTATCCTTTCACAATTAGGTCACTATACAATTATTTTTGGTAATTAAATATTTGGTCAGATAATTTTTTAAATGTTTAATAGTCTTCAGAAGAGCTTAAAAGCCTGTTTTTGAGAACAGTTCCTTGAAAGTAGTATTGGAATATGAGAAAACATTCTTAATTGGTCCTGCAGATAGCTTAGCAGAGGATTTAATGAAATAACATATGCAACGCACTTAGCTCAGTGATGGGCAGCTATTAGTATTATGTATGTAACTTATTGAATTTGGGGGGATTTGGAGTTGATGGAGAGCATGGGCTCATGAAAATCAGTTTGGTATCCTTATCTACTGGAATTCTACTTTGTGGCAAGCACTGTATTCATTTCAGGCTAATGTCAGGTGTTGGAGCAGAGAGAAGATAACATTATCCCTGATCTTTAAAAAATGTGGTTTCCACTAGTTTTAGGCAACTGTAAATAATCACATGTGACCTCCACCTTGGGGCATACCCTGTTGCTAAATTTAAATTAAATCAAACTGGTTTTGCTTCCTGAAGCCTATTTCTGATCTATTCTGTTAAAGACCACCCACATTCCCATTGACTAATTTTGTTTTAATCTGAGGATATTTTCTTAGTCAGTATTCTACTTTTCTTAAAAAAAAGTTTGTAAAGTTGTAGTTTATAGTTTGAAAATTTTGTCACCCAATTATCCTTGATAAAGTTCACTAAACTTTTAGTTCTTTGAGAAGGTCTGTGATCTAATAATTTATTTTCCCATAATAATATTGATAGCTAACCATAAAAGCTTACTGTGTGGCAGACACTGTTTTTAGGGAATTACATTTATTTGACTTATTTAACCGCTACAACATTTCTATGTGCCTATGAGGGTGCTCTTATCCCCATTTTACAGATGAGGACAGTGAGGTACAGGCAGGTTGACCATCTTGCACAACGTCCTGGTACTTGTAAGCAGCAGAGCCAGGATTTGGACCCAGGCATTGTGGCTTCCGAGTCCATACTCATGACCACTGCACTGTTCCTAGCATAGTAGGTACCCAATAGGTTAAAAAATAAACTCTAAATTCCAGCAGGATTAATCAGAGTGAATCCTAGGTGGGAGAATCTTTGCTCAGTTGGAATTCGGGGCTGACTCAAACTGTAGGGCTCCTGGACCCTTAATTACAAAAGTAAATTAAAACTAGGCAATTAATACATTAAAACCTTAAAATGTACACATTTGTTAACCCAGCAATTCTGTTTCTCAGAATTCATCACTAGGAAATAATCGTGAGTATGTGCAGAGTATTAACTTTAGTTATATTTAGATCACTCCATTTATAATAATGGAAATTGTATATCCTTTAAATATCTACCAAAGAATATTGATTAAAAATATTATGGTATACACATGAATGGAAAACAATTATAAACATTAAAAATCATGTAGAAAAATATGTTTTAATGTTGAAAGAGGCTCACAACTTATTTTTAATGGGAAATCCTGTATAGTATCCCATGCTGCATATGACTTACTATAACTGTAATTTAATAATTGTATATTTAATGAGGGAAAGGAAAACAATTACTGTCTGCTAAGGAATTTTCTCAAACTAGATGATGGTTGTCTAGGATCCCTTTATAAATGGGCATCTGAAGGATGCTATGGCCTTTTTTATACCCTGCAGTTCAATCCATGAGACAGTTTTTGCCCCTGAGTTTTTTTTGTGGCATTCTGTGGTACATCAATAGCAACAATAATGCTACAGAAGCACAAAAATCTCAATGGCAGATAACAATGTCTTTCTTTCTTGTTCATGTGGCTGTAGGTCAGCTGGGGTTTGGAGCCCAGTCTGGGTTCCACTGGGCTTGGTTCCAGGAAGCAGTTTGGGTCTAGATTAGTTGTATGTGTCTGACTTCTTTCTTAGGGCAGCAGCTACCCAAGCTGTTGTCTTTTCCTGGTAAAAGGCAGGAGCATAAGAGGGCAAGTCCACCTGCATAGGCACATTTTAAGCCTCTGCTGGTGTCATCTCTGCTAACTTTCTCTTAGCTGAGGCCAGCCACGTGGTCAAGCCCAGAGTCAAGGGGCAGAAATACACTCCTTCCACCTTGACACGTTGGCAAGGCTGCAGATACATAATGCTACTAGAACGAAGAGAAGAATGAGGACCAATAATTCATTCTATCATACTTACCTTCTCTTTTTTAAAACAAATCTTTTACAATAAAAAAACTATCTATTTTTTAAATTATGAAAGTAATGTGTTTGTACACAATTTAGAAAGTACAGACCACTATGAAGAAAAAACCAAAAAGTCCATAATTCTACCATGCATAGGCACCCATGATTGAAATTTTGACATTTTCCTCCCAAACTAAATTTTTGAATCACTAAGGGTATTAAATTAAAGGAGAGAAACAACCAGTACCCATTTTGCAGGGCTGGCGTTTAAACAATAGACCCAGAGCTTATTTATGCCCATCATTGCCTGCATTTTATTTATTTATTTATTTTTGGAAGGCTGATGTTGTTTTCTGTCTTCGTGGCCTGCAGCTTGCTAAATAGGCACCTAGGAGCATTGTGTAAATATTGGCTGAGCTTTGGAGCCCCCTGATGAGGAAGTGGAACATTATTCTAATCATTATACAGACACTTAAGTCTGGGCATGGCTATGTGGTAACATGCCTGACAGTTCACAGTGAGGAAGCTGCAGAATGAGGGACAGAACCTCAGATCTTAAATCCTGCCTTCTTGATATGCAAATGAATGCCCTGAGTCCTTGTCCTGCACACCATAGCTGTGATGTATGTTGTAGTTTATTGGTTAGAAAATGAAGGCTTCCTTTCCTCACGCAGAGTTGTGTTTTTCAGAAGGTATTTGGGTTGTTTGGAATGTAAAAGAAAGAGGAATCTCTATATCTGTATAACATACATATAATAATAAGAAATAGCTTTGTAGAAAATATAAATTGGGATTTTTAAAACTTTTAGAATCATAATGTTCTATCTTGGGGGAAAAATGAGAGGTTTTTCTCTCTTGGACTATGGAAATCAATTTGGAATAACATATGAAAATTTTAAAAAAGGCATTTCTAAGTAAATTGGAAATGAAAAACAAACAACACAATCCCAGAAAACGTTCTTTCCTTTAAAATTAACCTGGAGGCCACTGCGTTTGAGTACTGTGTAGTGCTTAAGGGGTCTCCTATCTTAAAGTCTTCCTTAGCTTAGTGGGCAAGTGTAAAAGAATTCAAATTAAAGCTAATTTACATAAAATATGGCGAGTTTATGGGTAGCTCTGGTCTTTAGTAAATATGAGTATTGCTCCTAATTACAATTTATTATTTCCTATATTCTCTAGATTTCTTCGTGTTTGTTAATAGCATCAAAAGATGGCCTCTATAAAAATGGTGTGTGCTAGGATAATGCTTCATGCTGTGACAAGCAAACAAAAGTCAATGGCTTAACACAATAGTTTATTTCCTGCTCATGTAACAGTTCAGAGTAAATGTTTTGGGTTGGTTGGCAGCTCTCTTCCCATGGTGATTTGGGGGCCCACACCCCTTCCATCTTCTGGTTTTGTTCTTTATGGCCTGAGGTACTCTGTTTCCAGTTGGTGGAAGTAGAGAGAAAGAGAGGAGAAATCCTTCTGACTTTTTAAAAGTCCCAGTCTGGAAGGAGCACACTCATATCCATTAACATTCCTCTGGCAAGATCCAGTCAAATGGTCACAGCTGACTGCAAGGCTGGGGCTGGTGTGGGGGAGCTAGGATATAGTGTGCCTGTGGGGCCGTTGCCTCCGGGTCCAGCTACATTGGGGGCGGGGAGCTTGGCACTTACTAAGTCAGGGAGAGAAATAAATTTTAGTAAAGAAATAAGATGTGATTAATTCCATTTTCAGTATGTTACGTTTGAAATGCCTGTGAGACATGCTAAATAGGTGTGTCAAGTAGGACTGTGGAGTCACAGAAGTGGAGAGAATCCTATGTTGAGAAGGAAAGGATTGCTATATATTGGCTGCATCTTAGAGTGAGTGAGATGAGGACAGGAACGTGTCATGGGATTTGACAGTATAGTCACTGGATAACCTTGGGGAGAGTAGTGAGGTGCAGGTAGAAGCTAGAGCGGAGTGGGTTACAAGAAAATGGTGATTCAGGAGTTGGAGATAGCTTATGTGTTGGCATATAAGACTGTAGATAGCTCCTTTGAGAAGTTGTGCTGTGAAAGGGATGAGAAGGTGTAAGCTGGAAGGATATGTGGGGTCAGAGAGAGCCATCTTAGTAGGGGAGCCATCAAAATGTGTTTGGAGGAGATAGATGATAGCCAGAAAAAGTATTTGGAGGAACCGGGCAGGGTATCCAGAGCACATGTGAGAGGGCTGGGCTTTTGTAGGAGGAGGGGCACTTCCTCCATTGTGACAGGAGGAAGAAAGAAATAGAGGCAAGAGAGGTAGTTTAGGCACACCTATACCATGGAATACTGCTCAGCAAAAACGAGACGCGCAACAACCTGGGTGAATCTGCAGAGAACTATGCTGAGTTGAGCAAAGAAAGGTCAGTTTCAAGAGGTTACAGACTGTATAATTCCATTTCTATATAATATTCTCGAAGTGATAAAATTACAGAAATGGAGAACTGATTCATGACTGTTGGGGCTTGAGGGGGTGAGGAGGAAGGGAAGTAGGTGTGACCATAAAAGAGCAGCATGTGGGATCTTTGCAGTGTGGAAATATTCTGTGTCTTGACTGTATCAGTGTCACTACTCTGGTTGTGATATTGTACTATAGTATTTCAAGATGTTACCATTGGGGAAAACTGGTTAAATAGGGGAACCTGGGATCACTCTATTATTTCTTACAACTGCATGTAAATCTAAAGTGATCTCAAAATAAGTTTAATTTTTAAAATGTTCCCTTTCTCTATCACTGAGTTTAATAAATTTGTTTTTTAAAAAAGCAGGTAGTTTAATAGATTTGGTGGCTTCACTTTTCTTAATGCGTTGTAAGAGAACTGGATGGGGTCGGGAGGGTGATCTAGGAGTTAAAGAAGTATGAAATAGTCTTGAAGAATAGGAAAGGTAGCTATAAATGTAGTTGGATTTCATGGAAGCATTACCAGCCATTTAAGGTCTGAGATTGTGAACTGAAAGTGAAGCCTGTCTGCATGTTTGAGGAGAAGGTTAAGGCACTAGGGAGATTTGTGTACTGGGAATATTGGTTCTACAGAACATAGCAGAGAGGCCTGGTCATTCAAGAGAGTGGTGTGAGGGTGGAGATGAGCTGTATGGGAATGAGAGGAAGTTTGGGTGCCCATGGTGGGATTTTTCAGGAAGTGAATCAAAGCCAGTGGGAGCTTGGAAAGAAGACTGCAAGGAGGGACTTGGATGTCTGGTGGAGTTGGGTGAGCTACTAGTAGGTGGGCTGAAATTGACTTAACCAGCCATGAAGGTTGCTTGAAATGTTAATATTGTGCAATTTGGCACTTTTTGAACCTTTTAAAGGGCAGAGATCTCTGCAGTTCTCATAGATGGTAGAGATAGTATCTCTATGATAGATAGTATCTCTTATGATACTTTCTATTTGGGTTCTTGCCTCTTTGCCAACAGGAAAAAAACACCCATATCCACAAATAATTCACACTTAACATTTTACTGACTTTAATATATGCAGCTTCTATTTGTTTTACTATTTCTTAATACCACACTTACCAAATCTCTATGCTGAATGCACATAACCGAGGGCAGGAATTCTTTTAAGTTGATGTAGTGTTTGTTCTGTTTTAAAACTTGTAAGATCATGTAGTTCATCAGTAGTAGTTCATGAAACTGGAGAATGTCTCTACCTATTTTTCAGAGTCACCAAGCAGTAAAGAGACAATTCTGTTAGCATCTTCTTCCTGGTGAGAGTGTGTGATTTTAAGAAGCCTTTAAAACCATTGACTGTCTTCACTGCTCCTATGTCAGTTTATATTCTGGATATTTTGTTTGCCAGCTAGGTGTTCGCAGTGGAAGGTGAATATTTTGTTGTATTTTTGCAGGAGCTTGTGGTGTCTCCTTGTCAGAATAGGAAGGCCTCATGCAGCTTGTCAGCTAGTTCCTTTGGCAGATGCTGCCTCCCAGTGGCACTGTGTCAAGGAGCTTCTGCTGTAGCTCATCTCTCGTGTGCATGGTCTCCTGCTGAGCCATTGCCCCTCTAATGTGTTCACATGGAGGTTTCCAAGTTCTGGGTCACCTGCTGCTTAGGAACTGCCAAGTGGCCACCACCTTGTTCAGAGCCAGGTTGTAGAGTACTCTTGGAAGCCCACATCTCTTTTTCAGGCATTTTGCACCAACGAAGCTTTCTCAAGAGGTGACAAGTCAGGCATGATGGGATTCTGAATTAAGGAAAGAAGCTAAATGAGGACTTGAAGAATCGAATGCATTTCTCTTATATTGAGAGTCAGAGGAGAGACTGGGCTATTTGTTTGATGTGTAGGTGAGCTCCAGAGAGTGCTGGGAGCCATGCTAGATCAGTAAATCTGGCTGGTCAGAAATCTGTTTTATAGTTCTATACCTGATAGGGTTTGAAGGACTTAAAACTTTGTTCTGAGTGTTAATTAAGATATTTTTCATAGAAGGCTACCGTGGCTAATGTCTGGAATCCTGCTCACAGTGCCACTTGAAGAGCTCTTAATCCTGTTTGTGACGCCAATTGTAAAGCTAGGTGACCACGCCAGTTGTTGGGCTCCTTTTACCTGCTGGTAATCCTGCACGGACTGGGCTGATTGTTGAGCTAGGGCTGGGTCCCCAGACCCCTCACACGCCAGGCTGGGTCACCAGACTCCTTCATGCAGGTCTGTGAGCAAGGTAACTGGCCAAAAGTCGTTGGAAGTAGGTTTGGGAAAGCATGGCTGTGCTGATGGCGGCTGTCCCAGGCAGTAAACACCAGCCAAAGTGGTGTTGCTGCGCAGGCAACAACACTAACTCCTCCCCTCCACACAATGTTTACTGAACTGCCCCCAACCGGCCCTGAGGCAAGGGGAGCCTGATTAATTTATTCTATTTTCCCAACAAAGGCCCAGTTTCTTTTAAGTTTTTTGAAGCACCTTTTGTAGAATAAAAGATACCTTGGGCCTTAAATCACTGTTGACGTAGAATTTCAAGACTGCTAGGGCAGGAGGATACTCAGAGATAAACCATTATCACCCGCAAAGTAAGGGGGCCTGTTGACCTTTGGCTGGGTGTGTTGAATGTGGCAGACCAAATCCAATAACTGAAATTCCCCAATGCGCTGTACCAAAGAAGAGTGTGTCTAGTGGTCATTTAAAGTTTTGGCTGGCATGATTTTGGAAGTTGTGTGTGTCTGAATATATTTCTATACCAATTTGGCTATTGAAGAATCTTAACAGAAACAAACCAAAAATGTATAGAATATTAGGATTCGCAAAGCACAAAGCTTTCCTCCCTCCCGCCTCTCTCGCTCATTTCCTTTGCTCTAGTGTGATTCTTTAAATAATGGACGTTGGTCATTCTTGTGGGAAAAAATGAATTTATTGAATCCATACATTAAAAATTCAAGGGGTTTGTTCTTAAAATTCTCTATAGGATTGGAAATTGATTTCAGG
>NW_007750022.1:9634-10391 GCF_000696425.1 Galeopterus variegatus | reverse complement strand
AAAAAATCACATCTGGTGCATTCAGTGGCCTATAGCACATGCCTTTGAGAATCCACAAAGGCAGAGTGTATGGGCTATTTGTGGATGGGTTTGCTTTTTGGAAACGATGTTGAGGCACTCTGAATCAAGTCCGGAGAGTTATGTAGCAGCGAGAGCTCTTCAGATTGACGAGGGGGCTCCAGAGGGGCTGTCAGACTGCCCACGCTCATCCTCAGTTCTCAGCCCACCGTCTTGCTGCTGTTGCACCCGGTCGTCGCAGCAGGTGTGGACAGACAACGCCTCGCTGTCTTGCTATCTGCCCAGGGTTTCTCTGATGTCAGGGCCATGCCCGCCTCTTATGTCTCAAGTGCATTTTGCATGGTTCTCCAGAGGCTCCCCAGCAGGATTGAGCCTCAGTTGCCCACAGTGGTGACCAGCTCAATTAAGAAGACTTGATTGGCCTTTCTCCTTCTTTGTCTCACTCTTCCCAGTCCCCTCCCCACCGTTGCTGTTCCCTGGGATCTCTTCCCTAAATAAGCTACCTGCATGCAAGGCTCTGCATTTGGAGGAACCCAGGCTAGGACAGCTGCCCTGCTGGATTTCCCATGAGGCTTATGAATGAAGTGGAAGACTATTTCAACAAAGCGTGAGGATTTGGTCATGAGGAGGGTCTGCTGAGATACTAGGTCATAGGAGCTCAGAATGTCCCCAGACACTATATACGAGTATATGGACCTTTTCTTTTGCTCTTTTTTCTCCTCTCCTCCTCCTCCATCTT
>NW_007750022.1:3927-8721 GCF_000696425.1 Galeopterus variegatus | reverse complement strand
ACCGACAACGGGATCGCAACCCTCGGTGCTGCGCCCACACCTCGCTCAGCCAGTGAGCGGGAACCGGTCTGTATGTGGGATCCGAACCCTCGGCGAGATTGCGGCCGCGCTCCCAAGCGGCGCACTGTAGCAGTGAGCCACTGGGCCGGCCCAAAAAACAGCTTTATGGAGATATAGCTTATACACGATATAATTCCCACTGAAAGTGTGCAATTCAATGGGTTTTAGTGTATTCATAGAATTATGCAACCATCACCACAATCAATTTTAGATCATTTTTATTACCCCAAAAAGAAACCTGGTACCCATTAGCAGTTACTCCACATTTCCCCCTCAACCCCATCCCTCCAGACCACCACTGATCTACTTCCTGTTTCTATGGATTTGCCTATTCTAGACACTTCATTTAAATGGATATATAAACTATGCGGCTTTTTGTGTCTTCCTTCTTTCACTTAGCATAACGTTTTCAAGGTTCATCAATGTTGTAGCACATGTCTGAACTTCCTCCATTTTTATGGCTGAAAATAATTCATTGTATAGACACACCATCTTCTATTTATCCATCAATCAGTTGATGGACATTCTGGTTGTTTCCACATTTTGGCTTTTATGAGTAATGTTGCTGTGAATATTTGTGTACAAGTTCTTGTGCAGATGTACGCTTTTATTTTTCTTTGTTATATACCTAGGGGTAAAATTGCTGGGTTATCTCTTTCTTCTTTTAATTTTTAATTTTATTGTTAGATTAGACAATACGGTCCCATGCTATTTCACAATTTAAAAGGTACAAAAAAAAAATTCCTATTCTCTCCTCAGTGGAAACCAATATTTCCTACTTTAAATGTATTTTTTGAAGATGTAGCATATATAAACAATTGCTAATATGTATTCTTTCTCTTTTTATACAAATAGTGATATGTATATAATACACACAGTTGAGAACCTTATTTTATTCAGTTAACATTAAATCTTACATTAAATCTTAGAGATTGTTCCATCTCATTTTAAAAACAAGTTTTTGTATCTGTGTAGTATTCCCTTGAATGGAGAAAAATAATTAATTTAAATCATTTATTTAACTAGTCTCCAATTAAGTGGCATTAGGTTGTTTCCAATCTTTTATTACAAACAATAACACAATGAAAAACCTTGAACAAATATAATTTCCCATATGTGTGAATTCATCATAGGATACATTTCTAGAAGTAGAAGAATCTTATCAAAAGGTATGTGAACTTTACATTTTGACACATAATGCTAATTGCCTTTCATAGAAGTTATATCAGGGCTGGCCGGTTAGCTCAGTTGGTTAGAGCACCACATTATAACACCAAGGTTAAGGGTTCGGATCCCTGCACCAGCCAGCTGCCAAAACAAACAAAAAAAAAGTTATATCACTTTATGGGCTATCAGCATTGTGTGAATGTGCCTATTTGCCTGTATTTTCACCAATTTGATGGGTGAAAAATGGTATCTCAGTGTAATTTTAATGTGCAATTTTCTTATTATGAGTGAATTAAAGCATTTTTCATTCCCTTTTCTGTAAAATGCCTGTTCATATCTTTTGCTTGTTTTTCTATTAGATGTGGTCATTTTCTTGAAGATTTGTGGTCCTTTCTATTTATCAGAGAAATTAGCCCCTTGTCTGTAACATGAGTGTCGGAAACTTTTCCCAATAGGTTGTCTTTTGCTTTTGTGTATTACTGTTCATGAATATCCAGTTTCCCTCCCCGAGAAAGCATTATATCTCCTGCCCTGTTGAACCAGGTGCAGCTGTGTGACTTGCTCTGGCCGATGAACTGTGAGCGGGAAGCACATGTGTCACTTTGGGCTGAAGCTTGAATTGCTAGCACTTTGCACTTTCTCTTTCCCTCAGCCACGGCAATTGGTATCAGCAGATGATGGCTGTGGCTTCACCATGGGAACCTAAAGTGACAATACTGTCAACATGGGAGTAGAGGCCCCGGCCAACCTGCAAGAGAATAAGGTAGTATGGGCAAGAGATTATCCTTTGTTGCTTTATACCACTAAAATTTTGGCTTTTTTCTTGCTGCAGCATAACTAGCCTATCCTGACCGATGTAGGTGGTTTTCCACAAAGAACATTTTTTTATTTCAATCAGGTTAAAATGATTAGTCCTTTATTTTATGACTTCTGGGTTTGTATCAGAAAATCTTCCTCACCTCTGGATTAATTATTTAAAAAATCCTCCCATGGTTTGTTGAAAATCTATTATTTCTCTTCCAATTTGAAATGCCATCAGGTGCCATTCCTCTGACTGTGTTGTTCTGTAGTTAAAGAAGTGGAGCTTGGGGCAGCAGTTCTCCCCTGTGGACGCACCACTATAACAACAGTGTTAGAGATTGAGTCTGGCTGCAGCTAATAGAGACTTGACTGCAGATATTTACTCCAATTAGGAGCACATTCTCTCACATACAAGTCCAGAGTTAGGCATCCCAGGGCTGTTAGGGCAGCTCTAGGGGCATCAAAAACTTAGGCTTCTTATGTGCTTCTGCTTTACCCTCCTTAACATGTGGCTTTCTTAGACTTCATGGCCTAAGATGGCTGCTGGAGCTCCAGCCATCAAATCTGAGTTCCAGGCAGGAAGTGGGGGGAGGGGGTGGTGGTGCAAAAGGGACTATACCAATTGTTTACTTCCTTTTAAGGAACTTTCTTGGAAGTCTCATCTAAAACATTCTGTTTATACTCATTGCCCAGAAGTTAGTCATAGCGCCATACCTTGTAGTGTTGGTGGTGCTGGTGTGATTGAATGTTGCAGGCTGCTGATGAGGCAGGGTGACAGAAGTTCTCTGACAGCCTCAGGGCTTTGGGGGAAGATCCTGCTCCTAAAAAAAAGAGTTCCATGGTAACAAATTGCAACAGAAGTCACCACAGCCCTCTCGCATTCCCTCCCTGCTTCCCTGCTACTCCCAGGCCATCTCCAGCTTTTGAGGACTCCCCAGAAGTGGCTGCACATGTGTGTGGGAGAGCGGCTGGGAGAGAGCCTGGCCTGTGCTCTGAGAGTCAGAAGCCCTGGTGGTCTTCGGCCAATCCAGCCCTGACTGGCACTGACTGGCTGTGGCTTTGAGTCCTCTGAGCCCATCTCTCTCTGTAAACTCAGGTAATAGGAACAGGGCTGCTGTGATAGAGTGAAATCATGTGTAGGAAAGCCTTTGGGGTTCACAGCTGTTGATTTTGGGACAAGAAGAGAAGACTGTCTGAGAGTCCCTGCTGCTACAAACCAGCCCATGGAGCAGGGACACCTGGGTGCTGTCAGAGAATGGCCTGGAGGAGAAGGGTGTGGTGCTCAGCGGCTCCCACACTTTCCACTGCCTGCTGATCCTCCTTTGGGTTTTCTCACAAGCTCCCCAAACCAAAGTCACCAGTACCTCCCCAGCTTCCTCACCCCAACTCCAGCCCTGGTCTGGCCTCACTCAGGCAATGGCTCCTTCATAGAATCCACCAGCCCCTTCATTGACTCCATCCCACTCCCCTTAACATCTCTAAACACAGCTCTCTCCTGCCCCTTTCTTTCTCTTCCTACCTCTACCCCTCCCTGACCGGAGTCACCTCAGCCACCTGCAATTAATCACTCATGACTTGTATTAGTCAGGAAAGGCTACGCTTATGCCTTGGCAAGAAAAGACCCTCATCTAAGTGGCTTAGTACATACATGTTTGTTTCTTATTCTCATGAAATCCACATGACTCTCTAGGACAGCTGTCCCCAGTGGCCCAGGCAGTTCAGATCTGGTGAAGGACCAATCTCAACACTTACCATAAACAGTGAAGAGAAATTGGAAGGACTCCCACCTGCCCTTCTATGCTTCAGCCTAGAAGTGACACTTAGACCCATAGCCCATTGGCCAGAGCAAGGCTCACAGCTCTGCCTAAGTTCAGGCAGCTGGGAAATGTAGGGAGCACATAAACTAAGTACCTGCGGTCAAGTCTCTGTTAATAGCAATAACAAATGCAGTAGCTGCATCTGCCGAAAGCCTGTAGGAACCTTCTATCAGTTCATGTTCAAGTCCTTGCCTGGCCCTCAGCAACTCCTGTGATCTGGACCCACTCAACACCTCCCAGCCCATCACCCACCTCTCTCTGGTCTGAACTCTATGCTCTAGCTGTATCATGCAAAGTCCTTCCTCCAAGCCTGGACTCGTGCCATTCTTCTATTTTATCAATCTTTCACCACTTTCCTCTTTCCTATGCTTTTCAAGGCCCAAATCAAGTTCAGTCTCTTTCTTGAGGTCTCCATTTGGCTCAGCTCTCAGAGTTCTCTCTCCCCTGAACTCCTCCAGAGCTAATTTTTGTTCGGACTCAGAAAACGATACCCCAAAGTATGACGCTTTGGCATGCTGAGCACCTTGAACTAAAGGAAATTAAAAGGTCTCAGAAGCAGCCTCAGAGGGCCGGCCCGTGGCTCACTTGGGAGAGTGCGGTGCTGATAACACCAAGGCCATGGGTTCGGATCCCTGTATAGGGATGGCTGGTTGGTTCACTTGGGAGAGCGTGGTGCTGACAACACCAAGTCCAGGGTTAAGATCCCCTTACTGGTCATCTTTAAGAAAAAAAAGAAAAAAAAGAAGCAGCCTCAGAACCAAGGACTTTCTGACCTTCCCGTGATTCTCCCTCGCAACTGCAAGATGCACTCTCTCTCTAAAGTTCTCTTGTCTGAAGCTCCTCCAGAAGGAATACAATTGCCTTCAGTCCCCTCCCTGAAATTTCATTAATCAGGGAAGATTCAACTTATATCACAGGAAGGAAAACTGACGAATGTCACCACACCTAG
>NW_007750022.1:0-656 GCF_000696425.1 Galeopterus variegatus | reverse complement strand
CCAGGGGCTAGATGCTCCCCAGCTTCCTGCTCTATCCCCCAGGAGAGGTTTATAGTGAATTCTCTGAACTTCTAGGACCAATTTTCCAAGGCAAAAGTCAGGCCTCTCAGTCTGACAAGTATTAGCACACTGGTAAGGACAAGGGGACAGAACATTTGCAACTGGGGTTGCCCCAGTGTCACTGACTTCAAGGACTCCCTTCTTCATATTCTCTGCTGCCCCAGACCAGGAGGCAAGGGCTCAGAGGGAGATCAGGGAGAAAAGAATCTGAAAGGACCCTCAGGCATCCATGTCCAAACTCCCTGTTCAGAAACAGGAAACTGAGGAAGAGAGAAGCTGCTTGATCATCCAAATTCTGCAGGAGAGGAAAAATATCTTTTCCTTCTATCCATCTTAGGCTCATTGTCTAGAACCCTTGTAACAAAAGACAGCTTAACAAGAGGAAAAAACAGAAGTTTATTAACCTGTATACCTCATGTATACATGGGAGATACCCAGGGAAAAATGAGTAAATCTGAAAGAGGTGGCTTAGCATTCAGGCTGAAATACCATCATCAGATGAAACAAAGAAAGAAAGGTATGAGGGGGGCCAGTTATGGGGAAGTGATCAGAAAAATCATGGAAAATAAGGGTAAGGTTTGTTATGCAGATTTTTT
>NW_007750021.1:4523-10392 GCF_000696425.1 Galeopterus variegatus | reverse complement strand
AAAAAAAAAAAAAAGAGATTGGCAAACTATGGCCCATGGGCCAAATCTGGCCCACCACCTGTTTTCATAAATAAAGTTTTATCGGAACACTGCTTTGCTCAATTGTTTATGTATTGTGTGTAGCTGCTTTTGCAGAGTTGACTAGTTGTAACAGAGACTCTATGCTCTACACAGCCTAAAATATGTATTACCTAGTCCAATGCAGAGGAAGTTTGTCAGCCCTTGGAATGATGGAAGGGGCATTGGGCTTGGGGGTTCAAATACTTGGGTTGAGTTCTGGTGCACCTATTTCCTATCTGGTGACCTCGGGCAAAGCTTTAGCCTCTCCAAGCCCCAGTTTCTTTATCTGTGAATTGAAGTGGTAAGGCCCATCTTACCCAGTTGAGAGTAATAAATGGATAATATATTTATTATACCTCTTTGTAGCACATTTAGTGGTTTAGACATAACAACATGCAACTTTAACTTATAATAGTCTTCCTTGAGTTAATATTATGCCACTTTACAATGTAAAAATTGCACTGTTTTTACAACAGTATCCCCTCTGGTCCTTTGAATAATTGTCAAATGCTTATGTTAGAAATCCCACATAAATTGCTTATTATTTTTGTAATTGTGTTTAAAGAAAAAAAATTTTAAAGAGTCGTTTACATTTACCCAAATACTTACTGTTTCTGGTGTTCTTTATTCTTCCTGCAGCTCTGGCCTTCAATCTGAGATAATTTCCCTTTAGCTTAAAGAATTACCTTTAGTGTTTTGTTGTTGTTTTTGTTTTTGTTTTTGGCAGCTGGCCTGTACAGGGATCTGATCTGTGACCTTAGTTTTATAAGGCTGTGCTCTAACCAACTGAGCTAACAGGCCAGCCCTTTAGTGTTTCTTATAGTGGTTCTACTGGCAGTAAGTTCTCTCACCTTCTGTCCGAAAACAATTTTTTTCTGTACTTTCACTGGATATAGTCTTCTCGGTTGGCACTTTTTTCTTTTGGCATTTTAGATGCCATTCCATTGACTTCTGGCTTTCATTGGTCAAGATGAAAGTTAACCATCACTCTTTTTGTTGTTCCATTAAAGACAATGTCTTCTTTCCTCTGGCTACTTTTAAGATTTTTGTCTTTAACTCTGAATTTCAGTAGTTTGACTAGCATATACCTAGATGTAGTATTTTTTCTTTGTATTTCTTTGTATTTGTTTGACTTTTGTGAGATTTGTGAATCTGTGGGTTAATACATCTCATCAATTTTGGAAAATTCTCAGTCACTAAATCTTGAAATATTTCTTCTGCCCCATTTTTTACCTCTCTTCTCTTTCTGGTACGTCACTTACGTTGAGACTAGACTGTTTGATATTATCTCATAGTCTTTCGATCCTCTATTGTTCTTTGTTTTGCCTTCTCGTTCCTTCTTTTTTTAAAAAATAGATTCACATGCAGCTGTTAAGAAACAATGTGGAAATGTGGAAATGCTATGCACCCTTTACCTAGTTTCCCCCAATGGTAACATGTTGCAGAACTATAGTACAATATCACAACCAGGATATTGACACTGATCCAATCTACCAATCTGATTCGGATTTCTTCAGTTTTACTTGTATTGACCTGGCTGGGATGTGTGTGTATGTGTGTTTAGTCCTGTGCAATTTAATCACAGATGTAGGCTCATGTATGCACCATCACAGTCCAGATACAGAACATTCCATCCCTACAAGGATTCCTCATGTCGCCCTTTTATAACCACCCCCACTTCCCTACCACAACCTACCTCCATTCCTCACTCCTGGCAACCACTACTCTGTTCTCCATTTCCATAATTTTGTTATTTGAGGAATATTATGTAAATGGAGCTGTATAGTATATAACCTTTGGGGTTGGCTTTTTTTACTCAGCAGAATTCCCTTGAGATTCATCCAAGTTGTTGCATTTATCAGTAGTTTGTTCCTTTTTATTGCTGAGTTCTATTCCCTGGTATGAATGTACTATTGTTTGTTTAGACATTCATCAATGGAAGAACATCTCAGTTATTTCAAATTTTTGGTTATTACCAATAAAGCTGCTATGAACATTCATGTACAGGTTCTTGTGTGAACACAAATTTTTATTTCTCTGGGATACACGCCCAAGAGTGCAAGTCCCAAGTCACAGAAAAATTGTACATTTGCTGGCATGTTTTTGAGTTTACTAATTTTTCTTTTTCCTGTGTCCACCTAAAGTTAAATTTATAGATGAATTTTTCACTTCAGATACTATATATTCTAATTCAAAAATTTCCATTTTTAAAAACTTTTATTTGTCTGTTGAATGGCTCCATGTTTTCCTATATTTGTCTACCTTTTTCTGTAAATTTTTTTTAGCTTCCCACTGGCCAAACCCATGTAAATAGTTATTTAAAACCCCCTTGTCTGCTAATCCCAACATCTGGGGTATCTGCAAGTCTGCTTCTGCTGATTCTTTCTTTTTTCCTGATGAAGGAACACATTTTCCTCCTCTTTCACGTGTCATAATTTTTTTAGTGTATGCCAGACATAGCTATAAAAGCACAGAGAGAATAAGATGGGTAATATCCCCCCACAAAGGACTTGCCCTTCTTCCATCAAGAAGCTAGAAAGAGAGGCTGACCTCTTCACCTGCTCAGTGGCTGCACCCTGTAGGAATTGAGTTGTAGCTTTGGTGGTTTCAGTTTACTTAGTTTCAGATCTGGAGTGTGGTATCAGGCCCCTTCCTCCAGCAGGTCTCTGAACAAGTCCCTAAGGATATTTTGCAACACTAAATGTCATCCCCAAGAAGTCTCCTGGAGTTCTGAAAGACACTCTTCTTTACCAGGCCAACCCCTGTCCATCTACAAGGCTTCCCTCCAGGAACGCTCCCCAGTAACCCTAGGCTACATTAGCGTCCCTTCCTCCATGCTTTTGCCACATTTCTTTGAGATGACCTGGGTCTGGACTTCTCCATCCCCCCACCACACCACGTGTGCTCCTTGAGAACAGGGACTGCCCCATCCATCTCTGTTTCCCATTGATACATGGTGGTTGTAAGTGGGGTCAAAACTCAATAAATATTTGTGGAATGAACAAACAAATTTCTGGAGAAGGAATGTGTTAACAGAGGGGTGGCAGGTCACCATGGCATTTAGAACAGGGTTTTGTACTGGGTCTGCAGTTGAGCCCAGAGCAGAGTGAGCCCTGACCAGTATGGCCAGCCTTTCTGATAGGTGAGGCTCTATCAAGCAGTTATGAAAAGGAGACAGCAGAATGACTGAAGGCATGGGAACCAACACTGAGCTTGCTCTGCAGGTTCTGAGAACGGTTGTTATGGGGCAAGAAGCATATTTGGAGCATCTTATGCATATCTAGATGGAACTAAGGAACTCCCTTGAGGAAGAAAAGAGGCTTTAGACATTGTCTTCCCATCACAGAGATCTGGATAAGAGTGGAGGTGAGCAGCAGGTGACCCAGAGATGGCCTTCCTCACTGACCAACAGCACAATGACACCAGGCCGGTATCACTTTGTAAATTTGTTTCCAACATGAAATCAGCACATGTGCCCAAGTCGTAAGCCATATGTGATGAAAATCTAGGTGGATGGGTCACCCATTCTACAGGAAAAAGATGGTCCCCATGTCTGAATGATGGGTCCCTGGGAGTGGTTATGAGTTCCCCTGGCATGGGAAACAGACGCAGACACAGCAAAATGATGCTCAACTGAAGTGGTAAGACAATGGATTTTCTTTGGGGAGACAATAAAAACTAACGGGTGTCAATCTAAATAACAGAGAGGGAGGCTCTCTAGAAGAAAATATTCAGGAGCAGCATTGCAATGGGAACATGCATGCCACAGTAAACTCTGTGTGTATTCAGGGAGGTTGAGACAAGGAGAAGTTTTTAAAGGCAAAATGAGGGGATCACATAAGTAGTTTTGAGTCAATGATCCTTGGCTACGAGGGTCAACAGCAAGAGTGGCATCAGTCCAAGTGTGGACAGGCAGTTGCCAGACAATCATCCTTGCAGAAATATTTTCTGTGTGGTGGCCTTCATGCAAGGCTGTGGTTTTTGCAGCGTCCTCTGTGATAGTTCTTGTTGTCAGGCGTTATAAATACGTGAGAACCCTCCTTTCAAGGCCTTCCCAGCTCCATTTGTCAGGACTTTAACACAAGTGACTTCACTTTGCTTCTGACAGCTGTCACAGGGGACTGATGGAGCTCTCTGGCTTCAGAGGATGGGTGGGAGTGAGTCAGATGAAAATCAGGAGGTAGGGCTAAGCGGTGGGAACGTGCTCAGCATCTCTGAGGAACCAGAAGGCAAGTGTGACCGTAACGAATAGTGGCTCAATAAACCACGTGAGGGAGGGAGTGAATAAGTGTTATCAAATGAAGAGAAGAGAGGCACACGGGCATAAAGATGGAGACTCAAATATTTCTTTATTAAAGAAGGAACAGTGAGACCTTCAATCAAGGCCAGAGATGCTGAGAATTTGTTTCCTGGGCTGCACCATGGAAATTCAGTGTTCCTGGCCGCAGAGGAAGCCTTCACTTTCCCAGGCACCGGCCTGTTCCTTAAAATAGGCTCAGTGTGAGGTCTCTACATACAGGCTTGAAAGAGGGCAGAAGGGCACATTTTCCTGCCAAAGTGACCTATGTCCCCCAGGATATGACCACCTCACTTTTGAGAGCATGCTTCAGTGTGGCCCCTCCCACCTCCCCACGTAAACTTCATTTGTGAGAATGACCACTGGGGGTGAAGGTTTAAACCCTGTTTCTCACCAACTTTAGAATTGATCCAGAACCCTCAGCAAGGCCCTGAGGCTGCTGCCGCTCCCTGGCCGACTCCCGCCAGGTGCTTTCAGCTCTGGGCTGGGGAGCCTCACCTGGGGCCTGCCTCAGTTCTTCCCCTCTTGACCTCCAACACATTCCTGGTTTAAATGTTGCCTCCTCACGGAGTTCCTCCCTCACTGCCCCACTGCTCACCCAGGCCTAGCCCTCCTGCCCTCTTGCCTTCACAGGGCCGTGTCCATCCCTTCCCCAGCACTTCCTACAGCGTGTGACATGCCTGCCGTGCACCTGTCTCATGAGCCAGAGGCTCAGTGGAGTTGCCAGCACATGGGTGGTACCCAGCACACAGCACAGGGCCCTGCACCAAGTAGATGCTCAATAAATATTTGTTGAGTGAATGAAATGTTATTGTAAAACTTCTCCAGAGCTGTCTCACTGGAGGATTCTGAATATTCATGAAGGGGCTGGTTGAGGAAGGCTAAAGGACTGCCACGTGCCACTCTTGCCACTGTGCTGGGGTCTTGCATTCATTTCCTAGGGCTGCCTTAGCAAGGTACTACAAACTGGGTGGTCTAGTTAGCCTCTCAGTTCTGGAGGCCCAAAGTCCAAAGTCCAGGTTTTGTCAGGGTCATCCTCTCCTACAGTCATATTTTGGGGTGCCGTGTCCTGAGGACCAACACATGGCATTCTTCTCTGTCTCTGTGTCTGCCTCCTGTTTTCATAGTAACAATAGTCATATTGGATTTAGGGCCCACCCTACTCCAGTATGACCTTTTGGGGTGGCATATTCTGGAGTAGGGCCCACCCTACTCCAGTATGACCTATTTGGGGTGGTCCTCTGGTAGGAGAACAGCATATGCCACCCCGAAATATGTCACCTTGGCAAAAGAATTATTTTGAGCCAATTATTTTGAGAAAAAGCAGACACAGGCAAAACTCTGAACAGAGCATACGTTTCCCTTTAGTAAAGGAAAGTTACATTTATAAAGGAAATCTCTGTAAGGGTGTCTCCCTCTCTGTACCAGGAAGAGAAGGGTGACTCTTGATCACAAGGGACACTCATCAGTGGAGAAGGCACTGACTTATATCTGTATAACAAACCTTACCCT
>NW_007750021.1:2219-3906 GCF_000696425.1 Galeopterus variegatus | reverse complement strand
ACAAGGGACACTCATCAGTGGAGAAGGCACTGACTTATATCTGTATAACAAACCTTACCCTTGTTTATCATACTTTTCCTGGTCACCATCCCATAACTTGCCTCCCTCTCCCAGAAGCCTAAAACCCTTTTTCCTTTATCCTGAGATAGTATATAAGCCTACACTCTGAATACCCCTTTGAGTTACTCATCCCTGAGTTTCTCCCATGTGTATATGAGACATACTTGTTAATCAACTTACACTTCTTTTTCTCTTGTTAATCTGTCTTTTGTTAGAGACCCAGCTGAGAGCCGAGAAGAGTTGGAGTGAGCAGGAATGAAACCATGTTGGGACCTAAAACCACATGGGCTCTAAAATATTTTTAAAATACCCAGCTGTTTCCAGCATGCATTTCTCTGAGTTCCCTGTTTTCCCATGGTTATTTGATATTTTGAACCTTGGTTATGGGGCAAAATGGCATTATTTGCATAAATGTAAGGTTGTTTTCTAGCCAGCCTGAAGCTGCAGGCTTGCAGCTGACACACCAAGGAAGACATCAATAAAGCTATGCTGATTCCACCCATCCAGCAGTACCCTGATATAACAGCAAGGACAGGAGCACAAACGAGGAGCCCTGGTGAGACCTTGCACCTGGCTCGATGCACAGAGCCCCTGCAACTAACTCATGTCCCCTCCCTCCTGCTTTTCATTTCCATTCCCTCAGCCCCCTCTTAGCCTAACATCTCTCCTCAGGTCATCTCCAATATTCCTGAATAAAAGCCGACTTCCATTTTCACCAACATTTGTGATGATTTGTTTTTGAAAGAGGGCAGGCAACCAGATCTGTGCCTGGTAACAGAAGGGTAGAAGGAAAAGATTGATTTTTCCCTCCCTTACACCTCATCTTAACTAATTACATCTACAACACCCCTATTTCCAAATAAGGTCACATTCTGAGGCTCCAGAAGGACATGAAGGGGGTACACTGCCTCACTGGGGGGTTCTGAATATTCATGAAGGGGCAGGTTGAAGGGGAGCTTCGACCCAGTGCAGATCTCCAGCCGCTCTTTCTGCCGGTTTTGCTAACTTCCTGCCTGTGTTCCACCCCTTCACTCCCCACGTCTCCTCAAGAAGGGATCTGATCAGTTATCCTTGCTGAGATGTCGGTGGCAACAGGACTTTCCAGCCCATTTAGAAAAGTGAAGTACTGTACCAATTTCTTGGTAAATGGTAAAATTACTCCAGTACCCCAACCTCACTTCTTCCCTGGTTCCCTTCGCTGTTCTCTAATCTCACGGCACCCAGAATCCCTAGTGAAGGTTGACAAACATCAGGATGAGCGGAGGAGGAACTGCTGACCACACCCCAGTGCCTTTAAGTTTTTCAGTGTGAAGTCGTGTGTGGCCTCGCCACCGAGCGTGGGAATCGTCAGCTCATTGAGACATCCATAATGGGGACACTCAGTTACTTGGACATGGATTAGGACAGCTGCAAACGCAGGCCCGGCCCCTGTGTCAGCACCCTCCAGGGGGCAACACAAAGGCGTGGGTGTGATGAGCACCTGTTGGGAGGGAATCTGTGTCTCTTCAGAAGGGGATGGGGAGGGCCGGCCTGTGGCTCACGTGGAAGAGTGCGGTGCTGATAACGCCAAGGCCGCGGGTTCGGATCCTATATAGGGATGGCTGGTTTGCTCACTGGCTGAGCGTGG
>NW_007750021.1:0-295 GCF_000696425.1 Galeopterus variegatus | reverse complement strand
GGAGCAGAAACCAGATGAGTCTTGGCGAGGCTGCACCTAGCCCCTTGCATGTCCCCCTCCCTCCTGCTTTTCATTCCATTCCTTTGGCTCCTCTTTAAAACCTCCCTGAAACCCTAAAGCAGGGAGACAGTTCTAGTTGATCTCCTCAGGCTCCTGATAATAATCTTCCCACCTCATACCAACATTTGGGACCGACGAGTCTTTCGGTCTTTCATTTCTGAGCGGAGAGCAGCTGGACCTGGATGCCGGTAACAATGGCAGCTGCAGTCCGTGTGCGCACCTTTAGAGGAGGAAC
>NW_007750020.1:7591-10394 GCF_000696425.1 Galeopterus variegatus | reverse complement strand
GATATGAACCCTAGAGACTATCTATTGCCCCATTCTCTTGAGGTCACAAATAAACACTTAAGATTAATTACTTGTATCTGATGTAATTCGTAAGTACCTGAATCCCTGAAGAAAAAAATATATATACAGCAGCATTGAGGTTATTTCACATAAAACAATTTATACTTTAAAGTCACATTCGCCAGCCATCTGATCACTACCACACCCTCCTACAGTTATAAAAATATATGTAAATTTAAGAATCGTACTTTTATCTGACGTAATTCTTAAGTACCTGAATCCCTGAAGAAAAAAATATATATACAGCAGCATTGAGGTTATTTCACATAAAACAATTTATACTTTAAGGTCACATTTGCCAGCCATCTGATCACTACCACACCCTCCTACAGTTATAAAAATATATGTAAATTTAATAATCATCATTATGAAATATTGATTGAGTGGCTATTATTTGCCAGGCATAACCCTCTTCCTTCATACCACACACTCTGACCATACTGAAGAAGTGTGAAGATCCAGCTTTCAGGTCATCATCATGACTCATTGAAAGTTAAGGCAAATGTATTTAAAAAGTAAACATTCAAAGAATGAATTATCTAATCCCTGTTAAATCTCTGTCCATGTGTCCTTTTTTTTTTCCCTATTGTTTCCTATTCTGACCTCATTACTATTCCTTGTGTTCTTTCTACTAGAGGTTCCTCTGACTGCAGTTCTTTCCCTTAAGTTTTTTCCCAAAAGCTTCTTTTTGGTGAAATCTTCCATGAACACACTATGGTATTGCCAGGGTTACCTTACTACCCAACTTTAGTGGCTAAAGTAATAAACATGATTAAAACATTTTTTAAATCTTTATTCACTGCATTATTTTTTATATTGTTAGTTCCCTCTGCTAGTAAGAAAGTTTCAGGAAAGCAGGTATTTTTCACTGTTTTGATCCCTGATATGTTCCAAACTCCCTGATCAGTAACTAGCACAAAGTATAAAATGAATATTTTTTTGAATGACAAATAGGACTCTCCAGGTAGCTGGAAATTGTGCCACATCTACCAGAACTTTGGAAAATTAACGAGCAGAGTGATGATAGATCACAAACACAAAGGACGTCTGGATGTTTTAATAAGAAGTGATTATTTACAGTAAATATGTATAATTGTAATTTGTCAATTAAAATTAAAAAGTAGGCAATCAAAAGTAAACAAAAATCAAATCTTCAATCTACTGGATTTCCTATAACTATTTAGACTCACAAAAATAGAAATATTTAATTTTCAAAATCAAGAAAGTCATGGTGGAATAACTTGTAAATGCAAATCAATATCTCAAATATTTTTCTTTATCAAACCTTAAAAGTAGCTTCACCAAAGATATATCACCTTTGTTCATAAGTAAACATGTTTCCAAACCAATTATATCCAATGTTATCAATATGTGAATAATACAGAAATTAATAACATTAATACTCTTCATTCAAAGGATATATAATATTTCTGTATTAATAAGCATCATTCAGCAAGAACTGTTTGAATATTATGTATTCAGAATTAAAATAGCTTCTATTTTGTTAACATTACTTTCCGGTACCAGAATCAGAGAAAGAAAGTTGAGTACATAATTACTCATACATTTATTCATTTTTCATTAAAAGTATTTATGACAAGTTACTCAGGGGCAGTTATTATCTTAGGTAATGGGGACAGGAAAGAGAATCTCCCTTTGTAAATCAGGTTCATATTTAAAGGAGGGTTAAAAATCAAATAAATATGAAATAGTTTGCAAGTCATGATAGATGCCATGATAGATGGAGGTGGCATTTTAAGTAGGAACATCAGGCAAAGCCACAGTGAGTTGCTATTTGAGCATCGCCCATTGTGAAGTGAGATAATTAGCTATTCAAATAAGTGAGAAAAGAGTGTTGAGCTTGGGGAAGAGGTAAGTGTAAATACAACTTATTTTCAAATAGATGGTCGCTTTTGAATGCATCTCAGCAGCTCTGCAGTATGTCGTGATGTTCTGCACTTTCCAAATCTCCGCTAAAATATAACATTTATATTGCAGGATGACATTAGTTATGATAGAAATTAAAGAAGGAAACCTGCTTTGGTACATCTGTGCCTATACTCTAAAGCTGTATTTATGCCAAAAAGTTGGTATTTCTCAGAACAATAGTGGAATGAGAATGGCAATGGTAGAGTGCTCTGTAGAAAGCTTTCACTGAGAAATTACTGACACGTAATATAATTTTAGGTCTGCAAAAATAACCTGGGGTGATAAAATCAGGAAAGTTTTATCAATGTAATTGTAAACCTGTAGGATTGTAAACATGGTCATATTTTAAGTATATTGCATTTATCTATCAATCCACTTTCTAAGACAACTCTCACTAATAGCTTATAAAAATAGTGCAAACATTTGTAAAATAAACATTTGATTAAACACCAATGCCAAATTTGAACCTGGCAAAAATAATGTATTAATTATTATTTAATACCCAGTCCACGCTTAAATTTCCTAAACTGTCTCAAAAACATATTTTTCCTGTTTGTTTGAATCGAGTCAAACTAATTTGGTTGTTATAGTTAAGTTTCTTTTATTCAGTAACAGTTTTCTGTGTGAGATCTTGTGTGTGTGTGTTCAGTTAATTATATCAGAAAAAAAAAGGACCCTTTGTTGAATGCAGCATGCACTATATATGGCTTATTTCTTCCTTTGGTGTCATTTAACTTGTTCCTGAACCAATTGTTTTTAAGCTAATGTCCAGATCAAAAATCTTTATACGTTCAGGTTCATTCTATTAGTTTCT
>NW_007750020.1:0-6940 GCF_000696425.1 Galeopterus variegatus | reverse complement strand
GTTCTTTTCTTTCAAGATTTCAATGAATCATTATGATTGTTCTCTCTTTGTTTCTTCATTTCATAAAAACTCACATAAGAGTGAGGAAATGTTGTATTTCTCTTTCTGTGAGAGATTTATTTCATTTAAAATAATTTTCTCTAAGTTCATCCATGTTGGAATGAATGGCAGAATTTCATTTTTTGGTGGCTGAGTAGTATTCATTAGATATATATACCCCATTTTCCATATTCAGTCATCCATTGATGGGAATCTAGGTTGGTTCCAACTCTTGACTATTGTAAATAGAACTGCAAGAAACATGTGAGTACAGTTAACTCTTTGATATGATGATTTCAATTTTTGAATATACACCGAGGGGTGGAATTGCTAGATCATATGGCAGTTCTACCTCTGAGTCATGGGTGCTCCAGATGGGGAGGAGAAAGGAAAAAAAAAATATTAAAAACCTCTTCAGTGAAACAATAGTAGACAACTTCCCAGGTAAAGAGAAAGATAGGGCCATTCACATCCAGGAGGCTCAAAGATCAACACACAGATACAATCCAAAAATGTCCTCTCTGAGACAGAGCATAGTCAAATTGACAAAACTCAAATATAAAGAGAGAATCATAAAAACAGCAATAGAAAAGTGTCAAATCACCTGTAAGGGAGTATCAATCAGATTACCATCAGACATCTCAACAGAAACTCTATATGCCAGAAGAGAATGGAACAATATACTGAAAATACTAAAGAAGGAAACTCTTAGCAAAGAATACTGAACCCAGCAGGCCTATTTTTCAGAAATGAAGGAGAAATAGTGTATTTCCCAGACAAATAAGAACTGGTAGCATGCCACCACATGACCAGCCCTAAAAAAGTGTCCTTTCGGGGTTCCTGCATCTGAATCAAAAAAGTGAGGATCACTACATGAATATGCAAGAAAGAAAAAAAAAAACACTGATAGAACAAAAATGCAAAAGAGAAAGAGAAAGAAACTATATCTTACCACCACAAAATACAACAAACATGGAAGACAAACTGTATAAGGTAAAGAAAGGAATAAAATGTATTTAAAGCATCTGAAAAAAAAACCTGATAAGTGGCAGGAGGAAGACAACAGAATTTAATAACAACACTAAATGTAAATGGATCAAACTCCTCACTCAAAATCTAGGTTACTTTGTCTTAAAATTACACACCAAGTTTTCATTCAGCGATTTTAGTACCCACTTAAATCATCACCTTGATCCTTTTCTTAAAATTAGAAGTTCTAAAATTGTGATTTTCTAATTCCATTCTTTTTCCTGCCTTCACTGATTCAGAACTTCCTCTCATTATGTTTAGGAGACCCTAAAATACAATTCATAGAGGAAAAATAAAACAAATACTTGTTCCGTTTAATTTACAATGTTCATACAATCGAGTAAAGAGCCAAGTAAAATTTCATTGCAGACAATTTTTCATTTTTTTTATAATGTAGATATAAACATATTTGATGCCTTTAAAATAATCACAGTCAATATTCATTGTTATGTTAAATATTTCTTATTATTATTCAGTGGCAGCCACTCCAAATTGCCTCTGAGGTCTATTCAAGCTTATTTGTCTAGGTTTTGATAGTATTCTAGCTTTTGTAAATATTAAACTGCCCAGGGCTAATTTTGTATATTTTTTATTCTAAAATTCAAATTAGGCATTTCTACAAGAAGCCCTAGTTCTATTTGGAGGAAATAAGGTTTTCTTTTAAAATTTGGAGAGGACTTCTGGTCATAATGGAGGAATAGATGGTCCCCAGCATCACTCTCACCCACAAAATAACCAATTTACAACTATAAAAATGCAATGACAACCAAGATGTGGCTGCTTGTGCTCAGGGGAAAAGGAGGAGACCTATGGAGCGCAAGAAGGCTGGAGAAGCCATGATGAGAGATGAAAAAAATGCTCCAACCATTTTGAATCCTGGCTGTTTCCAGGCTGGAGCTGGTGAGTGCACATAGCAGGAGCTGGCAAAAACCACAGCTGTGGTCTTCCAGTGGAGTTGCTTGGAGGCAGCAGGGGAGAAGCGGTCCTTGGTGACCCCCAGGCCAGCAAGACCACTAATAGATTTCCCGTGGATCCACACAGGAACAAGGAACCACAACAAATTTTAAAAAAGGAGCCACTCAGAAGATGGTGAATCATCACCAGGGACCGGAAAACAGTCAGTCCCATGGGGAATGATTGGAGCACGGGCAGTGCGGGAGACAAGCCCATTGGGGGAACACTGCCACACAGCAAAGACAGCTGATCTGAACTGCAATCAGTGTAGAACCACTCAGAGGAGACTGGACAGGAATATAGAATTGCATGGGGTGCAGTTTGCTGAAAAGTCTCAGGACCAGTGTAGAGTTCCTACACAAACCAAGTGCACTGGATCTAACTAGACATGGAAGTAACTATACAGTCAACTGTTAAAACCTGAGCTGCACAGAAAGCCTTCCCTAGGGAATCAGCAACAAAGCAGCAACTTAGCTAAATCACAGATCTCAAGTACTGGTCCTGACCAGAAGTTCCCCCATTTTAGAAATTAGCAAAGGGCAACAAATTAGGTCTAGTGCAGAGTTTAAGTGGTGCGAACAGCAAATAATCCAACAAGGAACTGAAAGAAAAAACAAAGTGCCCACAACCAGAGACAAAGTTTGATATCAACTAGTAAAGGTCTCATTTCACCAAAGAACACCTACAACATCTAGAAGGAGTGGAAGTCCCCTGCTCTACCAAGACAGAAGAGGGGGAGAAGAGGGGACCGCAGCCATGCCCCCTGACACCCACAACCAGTCCCAAGGTTGGGGCCTCAGGCCTTGGCCACAACCCCCCCAACACACACAACCAGCTCAGTGATGACTACCGAGCCAGCACAGGAAGGTCCCTGGTCTCTCCTGAAACAAGTATGGGGGGACATCGCCTCAGCCATGCCCCCCCACACCTGCAACCAGCCCAGCAATGACCACCAAGCCACAGCAGGAAGGGCCCCGGGTTCCCGAGATGAGGTGGTGTGAGGCGAGGGCTTTTACCACACCCTGTGTCATCTGCACCCAGACCGGCAATGACAAAGCCACAGCTACAAGTCCCCTTGTCTCCCCTATGGGAATGAGGCAGATGATACAGGCCTAAATCCCGCCCCTCGTCCTTCCTCCTTCTTCCATCCCATTCCCTTCACCTTTCCACTCTCTCCCTTACTCCCAACTGCCCTGCAACAAGTTCATAGAATGTAAAAAATAATACCTTTTACTTTTTACATTCTTACTCATTTAAAAAAAATTTTTTTTATTTATGCATAGTACTTTTTTATTGGTTATGAGCGTTCATGAGTTACAAAGCTGATTGTCACCACTTGTGCCCTAGATATGATGGCCAGATCCAAATTGGCAGCATGCCCACTAACACACATTGCAATTGCACCTTATGTTCACCACCCATTTATCCCCAACCTCCCTCCACATCCCCCTTCCCCACAGTCCACTTTGTGTCTCTGGATGTGCTCTCTCCCTCTGTAAGTCCAACATGTTCATTGCTGCTCTGATTACAATAAACAATATATGGAAACAACCTAAACATCCATTGATGGATGATTGGATAGGAAAATGTGGTATATATACACCATGGAATACTACTCTGCATACAAAAGAATGGAATTCTCCCATTTGCAACAACACGGGTGAGCTTGGAGAAACTTATGTTGAGTGAAATAAGCAAAGCACAGGAGAATAAACTCCATATGTACACGCTCATAAGTGGGAGCTAAGAGAGAAAGAGGGAAGGAAAAAAGTAATATTAATTTTAAAAAACCCAAAAAACAAAAAATGCTAGTTCACATATTTTGATAAGTTGTAAAATTTTCTCTCCTGGTTTTCAAGTCTTTCCACTGTCTCTGTATCTCTCTTTACATTAGCACATGAAATTTGAATTTCTTATATGTGTATTTTTGTGCTTTATATTTATTAATTACTTTAGAAGTAGCTCATTACTTTTCATTACCTTTCATGCTTACGGTATTGAGGTTTAATTAGCATTCGGTCAATGCACAGATCTTAAGTATACAGACCAATATATTTGGAATACTTACACCAGTTTGTAATCAACACCCAGATCAAGACATAGAGCATTCCCATTACCCTAGAAAATTTCCTTATATGACATTCAGATCAACCATGACCCCACCAAGAGCAACCATTATGTTGGCTTTTTATCACCATAGATGGTTTTTGCACGTTCTTGAACTTCATATAAATGGAATCATATACTATGTAATCTTGAGTCTGCCTTCTTTCACTAAATGGTATGGTTTTGCTGTTAATCTATGTTGCTGCATTAACAATAGTTTTTCCCTTTTTCTTAGCGAGTGATTTTCTGTAGTGTGAATATACCACTTTGAAAAAAAAATCTGTTCTGCAGTGGAAATGGACCATGGATATTCTGTTGATGGATATTCGGGTTGTTTCCAGTTTCAGCTATTGTGGATAAAGCTGTCATGAAAATTTTGTACAAATCTTGCAGGGTACATACACATTTATTTACTTTTCTAGCAGTAGAATTTCTGGGTCATATAATTATTAATTGATGTTTAACTTTATTGGAAAATGCCAAGGAGGTAGGAGGTTGTACAATTTGACACTCCCACCAGCAACATATGACAGTCCTAGTTGCTCCCCATCCTTCCCAATCCATGGTATTAGCCATTTTTATTAATGGATATTCTTCTAGGTGTCATGTTTTTTATATTTTTTAAAGTACAGTTCTGAAGAGCTACAAGAAAAGTTCAGCCTCCACTTCTAAGAGTCAGCATTCTTCTGCCTTCCCCCGCTTCTTATCTTGAGACAGTCTTTATTATGGTGTTCTGCCTTAGGATTTAAGGGAGACAAAAGGTCGTTTTACCCCGCATGAGGTTTGTGGGGCTAACAACAGTTGCGGTGACCCTGTCTCAATGTGGAGGAAAACCTTGGCTGGAGCAGAACATAGAAATGCTGTCCTGCTCACAGACACACCTGACTCCCTGGAGCACAGACCTGAGGTTGCTGGAACTCAGCAGGAGCCAAAAGAGAAGGATGATCCCCAAAAGTGTTTGGGGAAAGAGATTTCTCTCATGCCCAGAAAAAAAAGGTTATTCAAAAGAGGGGTAATAAGACTGTACAAAATCCCTTCGTGGTATACTTTATTGGTAAAATTATTAGTTAAACAAACAAACAAACAAAAAAATAAATAAATATATAAAGGAAATTTGGAGACTAGGAATGTTTATTGCTACTGAGCTATATTTTTATAGTACTAGTTTCAGACAAAAATATTATTTCAATCTAAATTCCTAATCCAAATGAAGATGAAAAAAAGTGTTTACCTTCTATTACATTATAACTTCAACTCTTTTTTCATATATTGTCAACCTTAGTTTCAATAATAATTAAATAATTATTTTATTATTATTATTAATTATAAACTCTATTTCTTTTCTTCCTACTTTCATTAATTTTTAGCTTAGTTTCTCTCTTCTTTCATGCATATTTGATCATGCTATAAAAAGGTTTCCTGAATCTTTTCTTTATTCACTTTAGTATATTCTGGGAGACAATCTGTAGCAATATATATAAACCTTCCCTTTTCCATTTTTGCAATTGTATACTTATATGTTTTGACTCATAGTTTATTCAACAACCTTCATATTACACTTTATACAGTCTGCTGTTATTATAAATAATGCGTAACTCTGTAGCTGACCCAGAGACCACCCCTGCCTCTATTTTTATATCAGCGCCTGCTCATGTCTGACTCGTGAGATAAGCCAAAGCTTCCAGCCAGTGTGGAGATACCTGATGGCAGAGGATAAGGACTGAGGGAATAATTCATGAGTCTGAACAGGAATTATAAAGCCATTCTGCTCTCTTATTTGGGCTTCTCGTCTGTTTCATTGCCAGGTGCTTGTGCGGCTGCAGGCCAGGTGTGAGGCCTTGCAGAGAGGGGAGTGGGCCAGGGTGACACCAGGGCCCTGGCACTGGGCAGGGACAGCTGCAGACAGCGCTGGGAAGCCACGATAATGGACACTTATGCGGGACACCTGCAGAACTGGCTCCCAGATGTGCTCCCTGGAGCTGGAGAGCCACCAATCTCTGAGCCCCACTCTCCTCATTGGTGACAGGTGATGTGCCAGGTTTGCAGTTTGCAACACCAGAAGCTTGGCCAGAGAGGTCAGGGCCCATATTGACTGTGCAGAGGAGCTGGCAGGCACAGTTCTCCCAGTGGGGCCTTCATCAGACGCCTCTCCACACACCTTCGAGAGTTAGCCCTGCCCTTTCTTTGGTCTGAGATGGGCACAGAAGATTTTGGGGGTCACTGATAGGGGTCAAGGGCAAGAGGTGATCTGCTGTGTCCGTTAGCCAAAGCTTTGAGCCCCTCCAGGGTTCAGCCCCTTTACCTAGCAAAAGACAACACTGGGAAATCTCCAAGATGACAGCCACTGTCCTCCCAGGCTCTATGGTTCAGCCACTTGGATGTTGGGTGCCTCCCGAACAGAGGCTGCTCTGGACCTGAGTGCAGATGTTGACAAGGTAAGCACTTGACTATGTTAATCTCGTTGCCCTTGAGGGTCTCATAAGAGGAGAGGAACTCAGGGGAAGCTGGGAGCCACGCACCACCCTTCCTGCCTGCTCGGTGGAAGGATGGACGGCCGGAGGTGACCTGTGCCCTGAGTCCCCAGGATGCACACAGCACTCTGTGCTCTCCCAACTCCTGGGCCTGCTGGAGAAGAGCCACCAGCAGGTGTGGTCTGTCCTCAGGAAGACCCATGTTCAGAACAAGATGCTGGGGACCCAGCTCACATGCTGGGGCAGAGAGTCCGAGGTCGTCTATGGCCATTGCCGGCACGGGCCTCTCCTTTCTGAAGACTCCGGGGTGGGCAGCTGTCCTCTCCTTCCCACACTCTGCC
>NW_007750019.1:8076-10396 GCF_000696425.1 Galeopterus variegatus | reverse complement strand
TTTTTTTTATGTATTGCCTATGACTATTCTTGCACTATGATGGCAGAGTTGAGTAGTTGCAAGAGACACTATATGCCCTGCAAAGCTTAAAATATTTACTATTTGGCCCTTTATGGAAGATTGCTGATCTCAGCTATAGAAAGTTTCTTTCACGCAGAACGCTCCCTCATGCTTCTTTGTAATTAATCTTCTCCCTCTGCTGTCAATCCCTAGCAACTACAGATTAACCTTCTGCCACTGTAGTTTTGGAATTTGATGTAAGTGGAATCATAATTGTGTATAGTTACCTTGTCTGGTTTCTTTCACTTAGATGAGTGCTCTTGATATTCATTCATCTTGTAGGGTGTATCACTAGTTTGCTCCTTTTATTATCAACTTGTACTTTATTTCCTTGATTTTTTTTTTTTTCTTTTTGACTGCTGGTTGGTATTGGGATTCAAACCCATGACGTTGGTGTTATAAGGCTGTGTGCTAACCAACTGAGCTAACAGGCTAGCCATCTTGAATATTTTTGAAAATGCTGCTTTATTCTTACTATGCTCTTAAGAGACCTGATGGTTACCTAATTTTTTTTTTTTTTTTACCCTTATTAGGTAATTTGATTTTTTTATCTTGAGGTTCTGAGAATTTTCTTACTTGCCTTTAAAAAACAATTCATCGGTTGATGGACATTTGGGTTGTTTCTACCTTTTGGATATTCCAAATAATGCTGCCATGAATGTTCATGTACAAGTTTATATGTTGTCGTACATCTTTATTTCTTCTGGGTATGTACCTATGAGTGGAATTGCTGGGTCATGTGGTAACTGTGTTTAACCATTTGAGGAACTGCCATATTGCTTTCCAAAGGGGCTGCACCATTTTAGATTCCCAGTAGCAGTGCATGAGGGTTCTGATTTCTCCATATCTTTGCCAACATTTGCTATTTTCTGACTTTGATTATAGCCATTTTAGTGAGTATGAAATGGTATGTCATTGTGATTTTAATTTGTATATCCCTAATGACTAATGATGTCTAGCATATTTTCATTTGCTTATTGGCCATTTGCATCTCTTCTTTAGAGAAATGTCTGGTCAGATCTTTTGCACATTTTTTATAGAATTATTTGTCTTTACATTGAATTGTAAGAGTTCTTTATATGTTCTAGATATAAGTACCTTCTTGGATATATGATTTACAAATATTTTCTCCCACTCTATCCTTTGAAGGACAAAAATTTTTAATTTTGATATTTTTGTTGTTATATTTAAGAATCCATTGCCAAATCCAAAGTCATGAAGATTTACTCTGATATATTTTTCCATGAGTGTTAATGGTTTTAGCTCTTATATTTAGGTCTTTGATCCATTTACAATTAATTTTTGTATATGGTATGAAGTAAAGGTTGAACTTCATTCTTTTGCATGTGGCTCTCCAGTTGTCACAATGCCATTTGTTGAAAAAGACTATTCTTTCATCATTGCATGGTCCTGGCATTCTGGTCAACCCACTGACTTAAGTTTCTTCCTTGTAGCCAGTGCTGTGAACTTCCAAGTCCCAGGCCTCTGTTAAGTATTTTAGTGTACGTAGTGCTGTACTTCCTCTTTCTGGGAATGATTTTATCTGTACTTCCTCGGTGTCTTCTGCTTTCTTCTCATTTTCTTGGAGCCTTTTAAACCTGACCCCCATCACTTTTGCTTTCTGTACCCACAGGCATGCAGGAGTAGCAGGAGCTTTGTTGCAATTCCTTGTTTCTTTTTCTGTTTATAGGAAATTTGAAGTTTGGGTATTCTTTGTCTCCTAGTAATGTGGTGTCATGGATAATGTATGGTTTTGTTTATGCCCCTCCTTGACCTTAGGTTCAGGTTTTTTTGAGCAGCTTTGTGGAGAAATTCAGATTCTGATGACCGCCATTACCCTCCAGAACTTGGAAGCTCCACAGTTGATGAATAAGTTAAATTAATTTGCATAAATATTTTAACCTTCTCATTATGCTTTTACTGAAGTAGTCTCATTTTAAAATAGTCATTTTTAATGTAGCCAAATTAAACAGAGCATATCTTGGTTAAAAAATTTTAATTTATTTCTGGGTTGTTAAAGTCAAGTTCATATATGTAATCTACAGGTTTTAGATCTGTGAGGATAAGAACTATGCTGTCTTGTTTATTCTTATACTCCTAAGCATATAGCACTGTGTCTGGTAGGTATTTAATAGTCAACATTGAATGAGTAAATAAGGGGTTTATTGAATAATAACTATATGCACAGTACCATGAGAGTTATTGAAGTTTAACATTTATTTAATCTCAAAGAACTAATTGTTGGGGAAGCCAAATATAT
>NW_007750019.1:0-4361 GCF_000696425.1 Galeopterus variegatus | reverse complement strand
CGCGGCGCACTAGCACAGTGCGCCACCGGGCCGGCCCATCAACTTATTTTTTTTTTTTTTAAAAAAACTATGGAAAAGGATGTCTTTTTTTATGCATTACCTATTTGAAGAAATTAATGATTTAAAAAAAATTATAGTCTTAAGATCCCTTCAAACGTGTTGTTTGAACTACTGCTTAAAATGAAAGATTTATTAGAAGCATTCACCTAATCTTAAAAGTTATTTCAGAGAACTAGTACCCAACATATTTGGAAAATTGACTGGAGAGGTATATTTTCAGGCATTAAGGGAAATACCGTATGATTTTTTTTTTTCCCCTGAAGTTTTGTGCCCTGGGTGTCCAGTTCACTGCCCCCAAAAACATGACAGTTACTCTATGGCAAAGGATGCGTTTTTTAACAACAACAACAAAAACCCAGCATTGTTAAGATATAATTCACATACTATAGGATTTATCCTTTTAAAGTACTCAATTCTACGGTTTTGAGTCTACTCAGAATTGTACAGACATCACCACAATCTAATTTAAGAACATTTTTTCAACCCCCCAAAAAGACACTCTATACCCATTAGCAGACAGTTCCCATCCCCTACTCTGTGCAGGTCCTGGCAACTATTAATCTACTTTTTGTTTCTGTCTATTTGCCTGTTCTGGACATTTCATATAAGTGGAATTATATAATATGTGGCCTTTTGTGACTGGTTTTTTGAATTTAGCATAATGTTTTAAGGTTTATCTGTGTTGTAATGTGGATCAGTACTTCATTTCTTTTTATGGCTGAATAATATTCCATTGAATGGATAATACCACATTTTGTTTATCCATTCACTTGTTTTTTTTTTTTTTTAAAAGATGACTGGTAAGGGGATCTCAACCCTTGGCTTGGTGTTGTCAGTACCACGCTCAGCCAGTGAGCAAACCGGCCATCCCTATATAGGATCTGAACCCGTGGCCTTGGTGTTATCAGCACCGCACTCTACCGAGTGAGCCACAGGCCGGCCCATCCATTCACTTGTTGATGGCAATTTGGATTGTTTCCACCTTTTGGCTGTTCCAAATAATGCTGCTGTGAACATTCATGTGCAAGTTTTCGTGTGGTCCTGTTTTCATTTCTCTTGGATATACACTGAGGAGTAGAATTACTAGGTCCTGGAATTACTAGTTTATATGGTAACTCTACGTATAACATTTTAAGGAACTGCCAGACTGTTTTCCGAAGTGTGTTTTATTTATTTTATTTATCCTAGTGTCTGTGAAGTGGTATCTCAGTGTGGTTTCGATTAGCATTTCCCTAGTGATTAATGATGTTGAGCATTTTCTTTTCATGTGCTTATTGGCCATTTGTATATCTTCTTTGGAGAAATGTCTGTTCAATCCTGTACCCATTTCTTAGTTGGGTTATTTGTCTTTTTATTGTTGAAAAGGATGCATTTTAAAAATTAATTGTGGCAAAATACACATAACATAAAATTTATGATCTTAACCATTTTTTAAGTGTATAGTTTAGTAGTGTTAAGTACATTCACATTGTTATGCAACCAGTCTCCAGAAGTCTTCATCTTGCAAAACAAAAACTATACCCATTCAACTACTTCCCCTTTCCCTGTTCTCCCCTTCTCTCAGACCCTGGCAACCACCATTCTATTTCCTGTTTCTATGAGTTTAACTAATCTAGATACCTCATATAAGTGGAATCATGTAGTATTTTTCTTTTTTTTAAAGATGACTGGTAAGGGGATCTTAACCCTTGACTTGGTGTTGTCAGCACCACGCTCTCCCAAGTGAGCTAATTGGCCATCCCTATATAGGGATCCGAACCAGTGGCCTTGGTGTTATCAGTACAACACTCTCCCAAGTGAGCCACGGGCCAGCCCAGTATTTGTCATTTTGTGACTGGCTTATTTCACTTAGTATAATGTCCTCAAGGTTCATCCATGTCATAGCTTTTGTCAGAATTTTCTTCCAAAGCGGATAAATTTTTAATTACTTACATTTTCTGAGTAGCCTATCACTTAATAAGGAAAACATATGTAGCTATGCGTGTATATAGCTACATTGTACATGTACATGTATGTCTGTACATATGCATAACAAACAGTAAGTATACAGTTTCCTTTGATGTTTGCTCAATCAGGATGTGAGTAGGATAAAATATTGTTAATTGTATTGTTTGGACAAGCAGCTGTGATCTTGAATCGTTTATTGCCCAGATCTTAGCAGTATTAAAAGAGAAGCAGAAAGTGAGGAAGCAAAAGCAAGGAGAAATGACATCTGCATTTAACAAACCTTAAAATCGGAGACTTAGAAGTAACTGTAACCTGGAATATTTTCCAAATCCCTAATTAAAGAAAAATGTTATGTGTGCAGTGGGCAAAAGATTAAAAGCGGCTTTTAAAAATGGCATCCTGGTAGCAGTGAGCACAGCTAGCTTCCAGATTTTGGATCCTAAATACCATTGCTCCCTTAAAGAGACTGGAGCTCCTTGGAGAAATGACTGATACCTGGAAAGTGAGGAAGTACTCAAATGGGCTAATGTCATAACGACACAGGAGCAAATTTGAGGAGACTCGCAGAGGCCAAATTTGAGACAATTTGAGAATCAAAAAGACTAATGAAGATAACAGATTGTAACTCAGTGAATTGAAAAACAAAAAACCATGAGTCCATAGAGATTAAAAAAAAAAAAAAAAGCAAGACAGATTAAAAAAAAATGAAAGCTATTCTTTACAGAAAAACAGAAGAATTCCACATAATAAATGTGGAAGGAATAATAGAATTTTAAAAATCACTATTTTGTAATCATCTGTTTAATAATTGAGTTAGGCAAAGACCATCAATGAATCTAAAGCCATTAACAGAAGAATTGTTGGAGAACAAAGTATTCATATAGTCTCAAATTATTATCACACGTATTACTTACAATTACAAAGAGAAAAGTATGCCTTGAAAATAGAGTGATCTAGTGGTCACCACTTTTACTGAGTGGTTTAGCTTGGCATGTTCACTAGTGAGATGGCCTGATATCATGTGCTTTCTGATGTAATGCGGTCGGGGAGGTGCATAACACGACCGGGGTGATGTTCTTGCTAGAAAATTTTGACATGAATCTAACCCTGAGGAAATAAACACATCTAGAATGTGGAGTATTATGTGTTGGGGACAACTGGACAGGAATCCTTTAAGGAGTCAGTTTCTGTGGAACAGCCAAGTGGTAGGTGGAAAAGGATAGTTGGGGGGAAGTATTGGAAAATGCAGCAGATTGGGAAATGCAGCGCATGAACCCTCAATGTATTGGGGGTAAAAACAGCCATTTAACACATATTTGCGTGTTTCCCCTAAAAGGGTTCTGTGGAACCTTTAGGACTTTCTGGCTTGAAAATTTGAAAATCCTTGTATTATGTGAGGCTGCATCTGTTAAATGCCTTTTCTCCTTCATATGTTAGTTGTGAGAAAAGATAGCCTTAATTTTTTAAAGAAACTTTTTATTATGAAAAATTGTGGAAGATTTCTAATACCACACACACAAATAAAATAGTATAATGAACCTTTGTGTAACAATTACTCAGCTTTAATAATTAACAACAATTTATTTGCTAGTCGTTTTATCTGACTCTTTTGCTAAAGTATTTTAAAGCAAATCCCCAACTTTTTTTTTTGTGTCCTTTTTGAGACCGGCCGCACAGCGCTCAGCCAGTGAGCGCTGTGAGCGCACCGGTCGTCCTTACATAGGATCTGAACCCGCGGCGGGAGCACCGCTGCGCTCCCAGCGCCGCACTCTCCCGAGTGCGCCACCCGCAAATCCCAAACTTAATTATTTCCTCCCCTTAATATATTAGTGTAAATCTCAAAGACTTTTAAAACACAACTACAGTGGCATTATTATACATAACAATACCTTACACCTAGTCCATGTTCAAAGTTTGACATGTATTTCAGAAAATTTCTTACAGTTATTTGCTTAAATCAGCATCCAAACAGGTTTTATACATTACATCTTTTGGTCTTGTTTTAGTCTTTTTAGTCTCTTTTAATTTCAATAGACTCTTTTCTTTTTTAATATTTATTTATTTGTTTGTTTGTTTGTTTTGGCGGCTGGTGGGCACAGGGAACTGAACACTAGACCTTGGCATCACAAGGATCTGCTCTAACCAATTGAACTAACTGGCCAGCCTTTTTTCTTTTTTAGCAAATGCCATTTATTTATTGACGGAACTAGTTCATTTGTCCTAAAGAATTGGTTGTTTGTGTTCAACTTGTTCCTTTTTTAAATTAAAAGAACTTTTGCTAGAACACTTTCTAATGGTCCTTCCTGTTGCATCACATCAGGAAGTACAAGATATCTGATCATCCACTTTCAGTG
>NW_007750018.1:0-10398 GCF_000696425.1 Galeopterus variegatus | reverse complement strand
TGATTTATCTAGAAGTGACTTAAAGTGTGTAAATGCCATTTGATATAAGGAATTTGAACATCCACGGATTTTGGGGGTGGGAAGGTGGCCAGGAACCAAGCGCCTGCGGATACCGCGGAAGAAATGTACCTGCCTCTGTCATCTCTTTATGGTTAATTTAACATTTCTTTAAAAAGATTTTTGTTAACACTAGAATTTCACTGGTACTATTTTTGATAGTACCTGTAATGACGAATTCAGAACAAAATAGCAGTATATCAGTAACTTAATTTTGGAAGATCTGAAGCAGTGTTGCTTAAGGTGGCATTCTTTGTGATACTAGTTCTAAGAGATGCTACAAAGAAAAAAAAATGGTTCCTTGGTTACCTGAGTTTGGGGAACAATGCTTTGTCCTTTCCTTCTCCTCTTAGGGTCACAATTCACATTACCGTATTGGGAGATTTAGCCACAGAAGCCTTTTTGTTTTGTTTTTGGTGTGATCTCTATGAATACCCATGAAACCCAGGAAACAGTGGATGTTCCCTGGAATAGCCATTGTGAACTGCTGGTCCTTGGTGTCCTTATAGGTGCCTCACCTTAGATAATGGTGCCTCTCCCTTGTGAACTGAGAGGTCAGAATATTGATGTGGGTTGCATGTGCCTTTGCATTTTATGGCAGTTCTCAAATTTGGCTATACCGTACTGATATGATATGAGAGTTATTAAGTTGAAGTTGGATAGAAGAAATTTAATTCCAGTGTTTTTACTTCCCAGTGAATTACCTGATTGCTCACACAGTTACAACTCTACTGGCTGCACTCCTTAATTGTTAGCATTTTTCCCCCCAGTATGTTAGAAATATGTGGGAAAAAAGGTTACTGCTGTTTCTGAAATGTTAATCCTGTGAGTTATTTAGAAGTTGAAAATAATACCTTTGGGCACTTCGTTTGGGTTAGCTATTAGCAGAATCTTAATTTGCTTACAAAGAGCATTTAAATGTAAATGCTTCTTTATATTGGTTAGGTGCTTAATTAAATGTGTTTTCTTTTCCTTTTCCTCAGATGAAAAGAAGTTAGAAGAAGAGAATCAACTATTTTGCCCAAGCATTTTGTTCAATTTGGAAGACATGGTATGGAGAAAAGAATGGGGACTGTGGCCTTAGATGTGGATCCAGCATGGCCTTTCAGGTAGGAACAATCTGGGTGGAAATGGGGATCCACTCCTTCGTGGTCCAAAGCCACATTGCTGATTCATAGCCACATGGCCTTTCGAAAACCTTCAGTTCCTTAGTTGTAAATTGGGGTTAAACCTATTGTATAAGGCTATTTTAAGAACTAGATGAAATTCTGATTGTTGCAGAGAACCCTGAACATTTTCTAATTGTTAAAACTTTCCCTTTTTTTTCCACTCGAGAAACCATTTTAGAAATTTTATGCTTGACTGTCTTAATAGCAAACTCTGGCTCCTGCAACTTAGCTTGCCTGCTTCCTGCACCCACCTGTATCCATGTGCTAATAGGAGATAACAGTCTCACACCACCCTAAGGTCTGCATGCAAATTAGGCTCCAGAGCTGACCAATGGACTGTGTCCCATAACCAGCCAATACACATTAGCAGGATTGCATCCCACAATTACCTAAGAGGACCTAAATGGTAACTTGGGCAGGAAGTTAGGGTGCGAATTTTGGCTATATAAGACTGCCTCTTCCCTTTGTTCGGGGAGACACTGGTCTAGGAGTCTTCATTCCCCAGTGCTCTCCTTGCTTGCAAGCAAAAAGGCACTGTAACACCGAACAAAGAGCTGTAACACCAAAAAAAGAGCTGTAAAACTGCAACACTGATGCCGGACTTGGATTCCTCTGTGCAATAAAGATAAAAGTAATCCTATGTACTTCTCATTCATAATTACTCTTCATGGTCTTTAAGATAACAGTACGGAAAAGTTCACTTAAAATGAATAGTTTTTAAAATAAGTAACATTTTTGGTGGGATGATAATTTGATAGAACCTTTTTGGAGAGTGGCTTCACTATATTTAAACAGAATTTAAACACATATACTTTGCTCACCTAGTAGTTCTGCTGTACAATTTATTGTACGGGTGAATTGCACAGGTGTACAAATATGTGTGTGTAAGCTTTCCTATTATGGCAATGTTTGCGATAGTGAAAAAGAAGAGACAATTGCCAGTAACAGAGTGAAGGTAAAGTAAATGATTGTCATAGCTATGCACTGGAATATTCTGCCAGTATTAAAAATAAGAGGTTGATAGGGGAAATTTTACTATACTGCATGTAGAGTGTAACATTTAATAAGAGAAACAAGATGTAGAACTGTATGTTTTTAGTGTGTGTTAAGGTGTTTGTATATCTGTATTTATTATGCTCTAAGGGTTTGCATAGAAATGTGATAGTAGATTCATAGCAATCTTTTGACTTTGATGACCTCTTGGAGGTGGGACTGATGGAGCTCGTGGGGAGGAGGGCATTGTGGAAAATGGTAACAATGCATTGTTTGCTTTGCTGTAAATAACGGCTTAAACTTTGAATAGTAGCAAATTCCCCTTTGGTTTGAGCTCTGTTGACTTTTCAGTTTTGACTTTCCTTTAAAAATATTTTCCTATTATGAAATTTAGTGTAAGTACAGAGTAGTTACAGATTCATGGTTTTTGGCAGACCCTAACTGTGTAACTACCACTCATTTCATCATGAATTTTATCCATAGGATTATTTGTAGTTGTAGTTTGTTACTCATTTCTTATGACATGCTGTTCATTCTCCTGTTGATCAATATTGAGTTGTTCGCAGTTCGAGACTGTCAGTTCAAGTCCCCTAAGAACAAGAAGACTGCAAGTTCAAGATTAGATTTAGATTTATTGGGGGAAGGACTTGTGAGGGGGCCATCAGACCCATGCAAGTGTGATGCTTGTGGAGAAGAAAGGGAAGGAGGGAAAACAGGTAGGAAAAGTCTTAGAAGTGCAGTGAGGTTGTGTGAAAGTTTAGGCAAGGCCGATAAGGAGTCCTTCAGCTGGTTGCCCTTTAGAGGAGTCCCTTGTCCTGCGTGAATGGGCCTGCTTTTTCTTTTAGTACCCCACCTGTGGTCAGTCACTGGCTAGAAACAGCCTTTGGGAAGTGTGGGGCCAGAGGGACAGCAGCAGTGGATTCAGCAGAGCCCGAGTCACTCAGTCTTACTCCCCNGCTCCTGCAACTTAGCTTGCCTGCTTCCTGCACCCACCTGTATCCATGTGCTAATAGGAGATAACAGTCTCACACCACCCTAAGGTCTGCATGCAAATTAGGCTCCAGAGCTGACCAATGGACTGTGTCCCATAACCAGCCAATACACATTAGCAGGATTGCATCCCACAATTACCTAAGAGGACCTAAATGGTAACTTGGGCAGGAAGTTAGGGTGCGAATTTTGGCTATATAAGACTGCCTCTTCCCTTTGTTCGGGGAGACACTGGTCTAGGAGTCTTCATTCCCCAGTAAGACTGCCTCTTCCCTTTGTTGGGGGAGACACTGGTCTGGGAGTCTTCATTCCCCAGCGCTCTCCTTGCTTGCAAGCAAAAAGGCACTGTAACACCGAACAAAGAGCTGTAACACCAAAAAAAGAGCTGTAAAACTGCAACACTGATGCCGGTCTTGGATTCCTCTGTGCAATCTCCCCCACAATACTGATCTGTTGATTTCCCAGTACAGTTCCTGACATATAGCAGCTGGTGCCAGTAAATGTTGATTTCATTCCCCTTTAAGTGTTTGCATAAAAATATGTTACTAGATTCATAGCGATCTTTTAACCTTGATGACTTCTTGGGGGTGCACGTGGGGAGGAGAGCATTGTGGAAAATGGTAACAGTGCATTGTTTGCTTTGCTCCAACATCTTCTTAAATTTTGAGTGAATAGTAGCAAATTCCCCTTTGGTTTGAGCACTGTTGACTTCTCAGTTTTGCCTTTCCTTTAAAAATATTTTTTCTTATTGTGAAATATACTGTAAATATAGAGTAGTTACAGATTCATGGTTTTTGGCAGACCCTAACTGTGTAACTACCACTCATTTCATCATGAATTTTATCCATAGGATTATTTGTAGTTGTAGTTTGTTACTCATTTCTTATGACATGCTGTTCATTCTCCTGTTGATCAATATTGAGTTGTTCGCAGTTCGAGACTGTTAGTTCAAGTCCCCTAAGAACAAGAAGACTGCAAGTTCAAGATTAGATTTAGATTTATTGGGGGAAGGACTTGTGAGGGGGCCATCAGACCCATGCAAGTGTGATGCTTGTGGAGAAGAAAGGGAAGGAGGGAAAACAGGTAGGAAAAGTCTTAGAAGTGCAGTGAGGTTGTGTGAAAGTTTAGGCAAGGCCGATAAGGAGTCCTTCAGCTGGTTGCCCTTTAGAGGAGTCCCTTGTCCTGCGTGAATGGGCCTGCTTTTTCTTTTAGTACCCCACCTGTGGTCAGTCACTGGCTAGAAACAGCCTTTGGGAAGTGTGGGGCCAGAGGGACAGCAGCAGTGGATTCAGCAGAGCCCGAGTCACTCAGTCTTACTCCCCATGGTAGGTGGTCTGAAGGCTCATTTTCGTGACCTTCACAGGGCTAATGTGAGTGACATTGCTGTAAACATTCATGTGCCTATTTCTTGTGTGATTTTCTGTTGGGTAGACTTAGGAGTGGAATTGCAGGGTCATCATATATTGTGCCTGTGACCAGTGTTAGTAGATAATGCAAAAACCCTTTTCTAAAATGGATATACAAATTTTCATTCATACTGCAGTGAATGCATTCTGTGGCTCCACATCTCACCAATATTCCGTATTGTTAGTTTTTCTAATTTTAGTCATTCCAGAGAGTGCGTGGTAGTATCTTATTGTGGTTCCTGACTTCTAAGTTAGGTGTGGCCATGTGATTTGCCTTGAGGGGTGGGGTGGGGGTAGGGGTAGGGCAAGGACAGGGAGGTGGGGGGAGGAGAGAATTTTTTTTGTCTTAAGCAGCAGAGATTTTTGGGGTTGTCTGTAGCCATAGCATATGTATTAACCTATCCTGACAAACTGTTTTTGAAAAATAGACTATTTTTTAAGAGCAACTGTAGGTTCAGAGCAAAACTGAGCAGAAAAGACAATGCCCATATGTCCCTTGCCCCCACATATGCACAGCCTCCCTGTGAGCATCCAGCACCTAAGTGCTGTACTTGTTACAACCGATGAACCCACATTGACATGTCAGTATCATCCAAAGTCCATAATTTGCACTACGGTTCCCTCTTGTTGTTTGTGGGTTTTGACAAACCCGTAATGGCGTGTGTCCACTATTACAGTATGATATAGAATAGTTTGACTGCCCTAAGAATCCTCTATGTTCTGCCTTTGAGGGTACTTCAAAAAGTTCGTGGAAACATTCATATTATCTTTTAATGCTGTTTTTCCACAGATGTTTTGAAGTACCTGCATGTCTGTCTGCTTGCCTTCCTCCCTTCCTCTGTTCCTCTCTTTCCTCCAGCTCCCTTTCTTTCCTTTCCTTCCTTTCCTTCTTCCCTTCCTTCCTTTCCTTCCATTGTGGTCAGAAAACATAGCACTACTTCAAAGCTTATGAAATTTTTCGAAGCTTGCTTTATGGCCCATCATATGGACACTTTCTATAAATATTCTGTGTGTGCTTGGACAGAATGTGTTTCTGCATTTGTTGGATGCAGTGTTCTATGTTTGTCAGTTAGGTCAAGTTGGTTAATCATGTTGCATTCTTCTGTATCCTTTTTTTCCCCCCTTTTGGTCTGTTGGTTCTATTGAGAGAGATGTTAATACTTTGATTTTGCCTTTGCCTGTTTTTTTTCTAGTTCTGATACTTTTTGTTTTATATATTTTGAGGATATGGGGTATGTTATTAGGCGCAGACATATTTAGAATTGTAAATCGTCATCAATTTGAGTCCTTTAAAATCACTGTTAAGTGTCCTTTTGGGCAAAAGTATTATTAGTGGTAAAGTTTACTTAGCTTTATATTAATGTTGCTGCAGTATCTTTCCTTTGGTTAGTATGTGCAGAGTCTCCAGCCCGACCCTTTATTTTCAATCTTTCCATATACTTATATTTTGGTTGATTCTCTTGTCAATAATACATAGTAGAATTTTAAAAATCTTGACTGTGACAGTGTTTCTTATGATTGGAGCATTTGACCTATTGGCATTTAACAAAAATAACTGACATAGGGTAGTTGGGTTTAAATCTGTTAGTAAGTGCTTTCTGCTTATTGTACCTGTTTTATTTGCCTTTTCCCATTCTTTCTTGCCTTCTTTTGGATGCTTATTTATTTGTCTATTTTTCTCTGTTAATTTGGAAGTTACTCAAAACATGTGTCTCAGACTTGTCTCAATCTTTCCATATACTTATGTTTCGGTTGATTCTCTTGTCGATAATGCATAGTAGAATTTTAAAAGTCTTGACTGTGACAGTGTTTCTTATGATTGGAGCATTTGACCTATTGGCATTTAACAAAAATAACTGACATACAGTAGTTGGGTTTAAATCTGTTAGTAAGTGCTTTCTGCTTATTGTATCTGTTTTATGTGCCTTTTCCCATTCTTTCTTGCCTTCTTTTGGATGCTTATTTATTTATCTATTTTTCTCTGTTAATTTGGAAGTTACTCAAAACATGTGTCTTGGACTTGTGAAAATCTAATAATATTTGGTACTTTCCCCCTTTTCCTGGATATTTAAAGTCCATTTAGCTCATTTTTACTTATATGCTATTACTGTGCTGTTTTAATTCTGTATATGTTTTTATCTTAAGGCATTATTAATTTGAACAGTCGGTAACCATTCAGATTTACTCACAAAATTTACTTGGAACATTTTCCTTCCGCCTGAAGAACACCCTTTCTGTTTTCTACCCGTTGTGTGACTTCTAATAGTGAATTCTCTGAGTATGTGTTAGTCTAGAAATGTCTCAAGTTGATTTTCCTTTTTGAAGGATATTTTTGATGTATATAGAAGTCAAAGTTGTCAGTTTTCTTCTAATGTGTTAAAAGAAATTATTAAATGGTATCCTTAGGTTCTATTTGTTCTGTAAGAAGTAACCTGTCATTTTAATATTTGTTTCTATGAATGGAATCTCTTTTCTACTACTGGTTTTTTATGTTTTCTTTCTGTCTTTGGTTTTCAGCAGTTTTATTATGATGTGTCTAGGTACATATTTCTTTTCATTTATCCAGCTTGGAATTCTTAGGTCTCATTGAATTTGTAGAAGAATATCTTTCATTAGCTGTGAAGAGTTTGCAGGCATTATCTTTTCAAGTTTTCCGCTACCCCCTTTCACCCTCCCCCTTCTCCTTCTGAGAATCCATTTAAATGCACGTTAGATCTTTTTAGTCTCTTACTCTCTCCATGCTTCATTCTGGATGTTTTCATCTGATATTCTTTGTTCACTAAATTTTTTAACAAGGTAAACCTGCTGTTAATCCCATTCATTAAGTTTGTTGTATATTTTCACTTATGGAATATCTGGTTCTTTGATAGTTTTCTACCAGAATATTCAATATTATGTTTTAATTTTTTGAAAATAGTAATTATAGCTATTTTATTTATTTATTTATTTATTTTTTCCAGTGGCTGACTGGTACAGGGATCCAAATCCTTGACCTTGGTGTTCTATTTTTCATTTAATAATTTTATTTATTCATGTACCATTTTTCTCCCAGCTTACTTGAAATTGTGATTTGGCAGCCCTATGGGTCTATTTTTCTCTTGTCTTATTTGTTGTTTCTGCTGGTTTTTATTCATTCTGTCTCCTTGTGTGCCTAGTTTCCGTGTGTGTGCATGCACGCACACACATCTAGTAGATTACATTTTAAGTATTGGTTGAATAATTTGGGATCTAGGGTGATATTCTCAGAAAGGATTTGTGCTTGCTTCTGCCAGGCATGTGAGGGAGTGTGCAGTCTGGGATCACCTTGGTTCAGTTTTAGGGATAAAGATGAATTGAAGTTTAGCTACACTACACTTCTTAGAAACTGGCTGTTTCCCCTTTCCTGCAGCTTCTGAGTTCAACAATTGAGGATTCAACTGAAAGTGAGGTGGATTTACCAGTTCCCCCACCAACCCCACCTTTGGTAGTTCCTGGATTACAGTCCTGTCTCCTTAGTTTGCCAAGCTGTCAGCCTGTCAGCTGCTGATAGTTTGGATATGTTATCCCCTCAAAACTCAGGTTGAAATCTGGTGCCAAATGTGGCAGCGTTGGGAGCTGTTTAGGTTGTGGGGGGCCGGATCTCTCATGAATAGATTAATGCCCTGGGAGGGGATAGTGAGTAAGTTCTTGCTCTGTTAGTTCCCATGAGAGATGGTTGTTTAAAGAACCCTGGCACCTCCCCCCCCCTTGCTTCCTCGTTTGCCATGTGATCTTGCACCCTGTAGCTTGCTGGTTTTGAACTTAGAAGGAAAGCATTCATTCTTGCACCATTAAGTATACATTGGCTATAAAATTTTTTGTAGATGTTCTTTATTAGGTTGAGGTAGTACCCTTCTATTCCTAGTTTGCTGAGAATTTTTAACATGAATGCATTTTGAATTTTGTCCATGCTTTTTCTGCATTAACTTGTGACCATTTGCACTTTCTTCTTGAGATTAATACGGTAGATTACACTGATGAGTTTTGAATATTGAACCAGGCTTGCATTCCTTGAATAAATTCCTCTGGTCATAGTGTATTATTATGTGTTTCCTTCCTTCTGAATGGTTTGGATTTATTTTGCACATTTTTTTGTTTTTTGGTTTTTGGGTTTTTTTGGTTTGGTTTCCTTATGTGAAGGCATGGATTATTGATTTCAGACCTTTCTTTTTCTCAAATATAAGCCTTCAGCATCATTTATTTCCCTCATAGTAATACTTTATCTGGACATTACCATATTTTATATGTTTATTTTCATTTTCATTCACTTCTATGTATTTTTTAATTTTCTTTGGGACTTCCTCTTTACTCATGAATTGTTCAGAAGTGTACATTTAATTTCTGAGTGTTTGGAGGCTTTCTTTATCTCATTTTCATTTTTATATAATTTGAAGCCTACGCTATTGACATATTACAGTAAAATGCAATTATGTTTTCTTAGTTACTTTTGTTTCTGCTTAGTTACTTTTTATAGATTCTTCAAATATCAATGAAGTAAACTTTCCCAGTACTAATATTATGTAGCAGTTCTCAGTCTTTTGCACTAGTAACGTAACCAATAGGGAGGCCCTGAAAATATGACCCTGTGGCTGCTGGAGACATGATTATGAGGAGAAGCTCACAGAGACAGGAACAGTGGGAAGGTTGTGGGTCCCACTGCACACTGCTGTCTGAGCCAGCACACAGGGATCCAGCAAAGCCAGGGTCAGTGTGCAAGAAGGACACAGGAGTAGGAGGATGGGAGATATCCTGGTATCATCCAGCCATTTCTGATGACTTCCAAAGGGCTCCAGTGGTGTGAGTTGGCTTGTGCCATTGACAGTTCTGAGGCTCTGCTTCTGCATTTTTATGAGGAGAAGAATCTGTGTTTGGACAGTTTCATATGAGCAGATTGCAAGAGGCAGGAGAAATTTACCATGACCAATACCTCTGTATTTTTCAGGAACTGCAGGATCCTATATTCACCTTGGGTATTACTCTATTATTTGTGTTTGTTGCCAGAGAACGTCTTTTAAAATCACCATACACGTTTATAAGTTCACCTAGTACAACTCCCTTAATCTTGATCTTTGGGATGAAATAAGATATTTTAAAGGAAGGATCATGGTATTAGAGGGAGACCTGGTTCTTCAAAGAACAGATGAGCATGGGAAATGAACCATTGGCTATTACAGGCTTAATGATGATACACTCAACTAAAATGAACTCAAAGAACACATATTTGCACATAAAGCATTCTCAATGGCATCAGAACTCAGAATTCAGGAAACAGCTCATTAAGTGCCTAATAGCAGATGTGCCAAGGCAGTGGGGACTCTTGAGAGTCTGTGTAGGGTGAGGGTCCTGACAGGTCATGGAGGCTCCCAAGTGGGGACTTGCCAAGCTCTTTCGTTTACAGCCCAAAATCTCCACACAAGTACTTTGGGAGGTTGTGGAAGGGCATTAGCGTGCAACACTGTCTTGACATCAGCCCCTAACCCAGTGTCCCCTCTTCCACGAGCCTCCTGTGAGACCTGTTCCCAGGCTGGCCAGTGACTGACTGAGCAGACATGGGCAGGTCCAGTCATTTATCAGCTGCTTGGCCAGGATGGGGCAGCCTGGCCAAGGTCCCCCAAATCACGTGACTCTCACCAGTACTGCCCGGGACAGGGACCTGTAGGCCACCATGCAATGCTGAAGTTAGAACAAATGTGTGGCTACAAGAGGCAGCCACATGGAGCTAGTCCACCCCTGTCACTGTCAGAAAGCACAGTGTGTTCAGTAAT
>NW_007750017.1:10046-10398 GCF_000696425.1 Galeopterus variegatus | reverse complement strand
TTACTTAGATTGATGAGCTTGGTCTGATGAGTTTCCTTAGATCGATGAGCTGGATGTGATGTGTTTACTTTGATCTATTAGCGTGGTCTGATGAGTTAACTTACATCGATTCGCTTGCTCTGATGAGTTTACTTACATCGATTAGATTGGTGTGAAGAGTTTACTAAGATTGTTGAGCTTGGTCTTATGAGTTTACTTGATCCATGAGCTTGGTTGGATGCATTCACTTATATCGATTACATTGGTCTGCTGAGATTACTTACATCAATGAGCTTCGTCTGATGAGTTTAATTAGATCAGTTAGCTCTGACCGATGAGTTTACTTAGATCGATGAGGTTGGTCTGATGAGTT
>NW_007750017.1:8606-9898 GCF_000696425.1 Galeopterus variegatus | reverse complement strand
TCCTAGATAGATTATTTGGGTCTGATTAGTTTCCCTGGATGGATTAATTGGTCTGAGTAGTTTTCCTAGATAGTTTAGCTTGGTCTGATTAATTTTCCTAGATAGATTATTTGGGTCTGATTAGTTTCATTGGATCGATTAACTTGGTCTGAGTAGTTTTCCTAGATAGATTAGCTTGGTCTGACTAATTTTCCTCGATCATTTAGCTTGGTCTGATTAGTTTTCCTAGATGCATTAGCTTGGTCTGATAATATTTCCTTGATCGATTAGCTTGGTCTGATTATATTCCCTGGATCGATTAGCTTGGTCTCATAATATTTCCTAGATCGATTAGCTTGGTCTGATTAGTTTTCATTCATTGATTAGTCGGGTGTGATTAGTTTTCCTAGATCTACTAGCTTAGTCTGATTAGTTGTCCTAGATCGATTAGCTCTGTCCGTTGCGTGTACTTAGATTGATGAGCATGGTCTGATGAGTTTACTTAGATTGATGAGCTTGGTGTGATGAGTTTGCTTAGCTCGATATGCTTGGTCAGATGAGTTGACTTAGATCCATGAGCTTGGTCTGATGAGTTTACTTAGATCGATGAGCTTGGTCAGATGAGTTTACTTACATGGATGAGCTCGGTCCGATTAGGTTACTTAGATTGATGAGCTCGGTCTGATGAGTTTACTTGGATCGATGTGCTTGGTGTGCTGATTTTAATTAGATCGACAGGCTTCGTCTGTTGAGTTTACTTAGATTGATGAGCTTGGTCTGATGAGTTTACTTAGATCGATGAGCTTGGTCAGATGAGTTAACTTACATGGATGAGCTCGGTCCGATTAGTTTACTTAGATCGATGAGCAGGGTCTGATGAGTTTCCGTGGATCAATGTGCTTGGTGTGTTGATTTTACTTAGATCGACGGGCTTGGTCTGTTGAGTTTACTTAGATTGATTAGCTTCCTCTGTTGAGTTTAGTTAGATCGATGAGGTTGGCCTGATGAGTTTACATAGATCGATGTGCTTCATCTGATGAGTTTACTGAGATCGATGAGCTTGGTCTGATGAGTTGACTTAGATCGATGAGCTTGGTCAGATGAGTTTACTTACATGGATGAGCTCGGTCCGATTAGTTTACTTAGATCGATGAGCTCGGTCAGATGAGTTTCCGTGGATCAATGTGCTTGGTGTGTTGATTTTACTTAGATCGACGGGCTTGGTCTGTTGAGTTTACTTAGATCTTTGTGCTTCGTCTGATGAGTTTACTTAGATGGATGAGCTTGGTCTGATGAGTTTACTTAGATCGATG
>NW_007750017.1:7852-8131 GCF_000696425.1 Galeopterus variegatus | reverse complement strand
TAATCGATCTGATTATATTTCCTAGATCGATTAACTTGGTCTGATTAGATAACTTAGATCGATTAGCTTGGTTTGATGAGTTTACTTAGATCGATGAGCTTGCTCTTTCGAGTTTACGTAGATCGATTAGGTTGGTGTGATGAGGTAACTTAGATCGATGATCGTGGTCTAATGAGTTTACTTAGATTGATGAGCTTGCTCTTTTGAGTTTACGTAGATCGATGAGGTTGGTCTGATGAGGTAACTTAGATCGATGATCGTGGTCTAATGAGTTTACTT
>NW_007750017.1:5952-6886 GCF_000696425.1 Galeopterus variegatus | reverse complement strand
ACTTAGATCGATGAGCTTGGTCTGATGAGTTTAATTCGATCAATTAGCTTTGTCTGATTAGTATTCCTAGATCGATTATTTGGGCATTATTAGTTTTCCTAGATCGATTAGCCTGGTCTGATTAGTTTTCCTAGATCGATTAGCTTGGTCTGATTAGTTTTCCTAGATCGATTAGCTCTGTCTGATTATATTTCCTAGATCGATTAGCTTAGCCTGATTAGTTTTCGTGGATCGAATAGCTTGGTCTGATTAGTTTTCCTAGATCGATTAGCTTGGTCTGATTATTTATCCTAGATAGATTAGCTTTGTCGGATTTGTTTTCCTAGATCTATTAGCTTTTTCTTATTATTTTTCCTAGATCGATGAGCTTGGTCTGATGATTTAACTTAGATAGAAGAGCTTGGAGTGATGTTTTTACTTTGATCAATGACCTTGGACTGATGACATTACTTAGATCGATGAGCTTGCTCTGATGAGTTTACTTTGATCGATGAGCTTGTTGTGATGAGTTTACATAGATCGATGAGTTTGGTCTGATGAGTTAACTTAGATCGATGACCTTGGTCTGATGAGTTTACTTAGATCGATGTGCTTGCTGTGATGTGTTTACTAAGATCTATGAGGTTCGTCTGATGAGTTTACGTAGATCGATGTGCTCGATCTGATGAGTTTACCTAGATGGATGCGCTTGCTCTGTTGAGTCTAGTTAGATCGATGAACTTGGTCTGATGAGTTTACTTCGATTGATGAGCTTGGTCAGATGAGTTTACTTCGATAGAACATCTTGGTCTGATGAGTAAACTTAGATTGATGGGATTGGTCTGATGAGTTTACTTAGATCGATTAGTTGGGTCTGATGAGTTTACTTCGATTGATGAGCTTGGTCTGATTAGTTTTACTAGATTGATTAGCTTGGTCTGATTAGTTTTCCTAG
>NW_007750017.1:3400-5692 GCF_000696425.1 Galeopterus variegatus | reverse complement strand
TGAGCTTGCTCTGTTGAGTCTAGTTAGATCGATGATCTTGGTCAGATGAGTTTACTTAGATTGATGAGCTTGGTCTGATGAGTTTCCTTAGATCGATGAGCTGGATGTGATATGTTTACTTTGATCTATTAGCGTGGTCTGATGAGTTAGCTTAGATCGATTCACTTGCTCTGATGAGTTTACTTACATCGATTAGATTGGTGTGATGAGTTTACTAAGATTGTTGAGCTTGGTCTTATGAGTTTACTTCGATCCATGAGCTTGGTTGGATGCATTCACTTATATCGATTACATTCGTCTGCTGAGATTACTTAGATCGATGAGCTTCGTCTGATGAGTTTACTTAGATCAATTAGCTCTGACCGATGAGTTTACTTAGATCGACGAGGTTGGTCTGATGAGTTTACGTAGATCGATGTGCTCGATCTGATGAGTTTACCTAGATGGATGAGCTTGCTCTGTTGAGTCTAGTTAGATCGATGAACTTGGTCTGATGAGTTTACTTTGATTGATGAGCTTGGTCAGATAAGTTTACTTCGATAGAACATCTTGGTCTGATGAGTAAACTTAGATTGATGGGATTGGTCTGATGAGTTTACTTAGATCGATTTGTTGGTTCTGATGAGTTTACTTCGATTGATGAGCTTGGTCTGATTAGTTTTACTAGACTGAGTAGCTTGGTCTGATTAGTTTTCCTAGGTCGATTACCTTGGTCTCATTAGTTAAACTAGATCGATATTCTTGGTCTGAGTAGTTTTCGTATATCGACTATCTTGGTCTGATTAATTTTCCTAGATACATTATTTGGGTCTGATTAGTTTCCCTTGATCGATAAACTTGGTCTGAGTAGTTTTCCTAGATAGATTAGCTTGGTCTGATTATTTTTCCCAGATCGTTTAGCTTGGTCTGATTAGTTTTGCTAGATGGATTAGCTTGGTCTGATAAAGTTTCCTTGATCGATTAGCTTGGTCGGATTATTTTCCCTGGATCGATTAGCTTGGTCTCATAATATTTCCTAGATCGATTAGATTGGTCGGATTAGTTGTCTTTCATTGATTGGTCGGGTCTGATTAGTTTTCCTAGATCTACTAGCTTAGTCTGATTAGTTGTCCTAGATCGATTAGCTTGGTCTGATTAGTTTTCCTAGATCTACTAGCTTCATCTGATTAGTTTTCCTAGTTCGATTGGCTTCGTCTGATTAGTTTTCCTAGATCTAATAGCTTGGTCTGATTAGTTTCCCTAGATCGATTAGTTGGGTCTCATTAGTTTTCCTAAAACGATTCGCTTGCTCTGATGAGTTTAATTAGATCAATCATCTTGGTCGGATGAGTTAACTTAGATCAATGAGCTTGGTCTGATGAGTTAATTCAGATAGATGAGCTTGGTCTGATAAGTTAATTCAGATAGATGAGCTTGGTCTGATGAGTTTACTTAGATCGATGAGATTAGTCTGATGAGTTTACATAGATCGATGAGCTTGGTCTGATGAGTTTACTTAGATCGATGAGATTAGTCTGATGAGTTTACATAGATCGATGAGCTTGGTCTGATGAGTTTACTTAGATCGATTTGCTTCGTTTGATGAGTTTACTTAGATCGATGAGATTGGTCTGATGAGTTTATTAAATCGATGAGCTTGGTCTGATGAGTTTACTTAGATCGATTTGCTTCGTTTGATGAGTTTACTTAGATCGATGAGATTGGTCTGATGAGTTTATTAAATCGATGAGCTTGGTCTGATGAGTTTACTTAGATCGATTAGCTCTGTCCGTTGTGTGTACTTAGATCGATGAGCTTCGTGTGATGAGTTTACTTAGCTCGACGGGATTGGTCTGATGAGTTTACTTAGATCGATGAGCTTGGTCTGATGAGTTTCCTTAGATCGATGAGATTAGTCTGATGAGTTTACATAGATCGATGAGCTTGGTCTGATGAGTTTACTTAGATCAATGAGCTTAGTCTGATGAGTTTACATAGATCGATGAGCTTGGTCTGATGAGTTTACTTAGATCGATGAGATTAGTCTGATGAGTTTACATAGATCGATGAGCTTGGTCTGATGAGTTTACTTAGATCGATGAGTTAGTCTGAAGAGTTTATATAGATCGATGAGGTTGGCCTGATGAGTTTACATAGATCGATGTGCTTCTTCTGATGAGTTTACTTAGATCGATGTGCTTGCTCTTTTGAGTTTACGTAGATTGATGAGGTTGGTCTGATGAGGTAACTTTGATCGATGATCGTGGTCTAATGAGTTTACTTAGATTGATGAGCTTGTTCTGATGAGTTTCC
>NW_007750017.1:745-1378 GCF_000696425.1 Galeopterus variegatus | reverse complement strand
TGATTAGCTTGGTCTGATTAGTTTTCCTAGGTCGATTTCCTTGGTCTCATTAGTTAAACTATATCGATATTCTTGGTCTGAGTTGTTTTCCTATATCGAGTATCTTGGTCTGATTAATTTTCCTAGATAGATTATTTGGGTCTGAATAGTTTCCCTGGATCGATTAACTTGGTCTGAGTAGTTTTCCTAGATAGATTAGCTTGGTCTGATTATTTTTCCTCGATCGTTTAGCTTGGTCTGATTAGTTTTCCTAGATGGATTAGCTTGGTCTGATAATATTTCCTTGATCGATTAGCTTGGTCTGATTATTTTCCCTGGATCGATTAGCTTGGTCTCATAATATTGCCTAGATCGATTAGCTTGGTCTGATTAGTTTTCTTTCATTGATTAGTCGGGTGTGATTTGTTTTCCTAGATCTACTAACTTAGTCTGATTAGTTGTCCTAGATCGATTAGCTCTGTCCGTTCTGTGTACTTAGATCGATGAGCTTGGTCTGATGAGTTGACTTAGATCGATGAGCTTGGTCAGATGAGTTTACTAACATGGATGAGCTCGGTCCGATTAGTTTACTAAGATCGATGAGCTCGGTCTGATGAGTTTACTTGGATCGATGTGCTTGTTCTGATGAGTTGA
>NW_007750017.1:0-241 GCF_000696425.1 Galeopterus variegatus | reverse complement strand
TTTTCTTTCATTGATTAGTCGGGTGTGATTAGTTTTCCTAGATCTACTAGCTTAGTCTGATCAGTTGTCCTAGATCGATTAGCTCTGTCCGTTGCGTGTACTTAGATTGGTTAGCTTGGTCTGATGAGTTTACTTAGATTGATGAGCTTGGTGTGATGAATTTACTTAGCTCGATATGCGTGGTCAGATGAGTTTACTTAGATCGATGAGCTTGGTCAGATGAGTTTACTTACATGGATGA
>NW_007750016.1:9411-10398 GCF_000696425.1 Galeopterus variegatus | reverse complement strand
TGACAATGTTAATTCTTCCAATCCAAGAGCTTGGAATATCTTTCCATCTTTTTGTGTCTTCTTTAATTTCTTTCAGAAGTGGTTTGTTTTCTCATTGTAGAGATCTTTCATCTCCTCTCCTTGGTTAAATTGATCCCTGGGTATTTTATTTTGTGTGTGTGACAATTGTAAATGGGCTTAGTTTCTTTATTTCCCTTTCTATTTTTTTATTAGAGTATATAAATGCAACTGATTTGGGGGTATTTATTTAGTATCCTGGAATGCTACTGAAGTTATTGACCAGCTCTAGGAATTTTTTGATAGAATCTTTATATTTTTCTATATATAGTATCATGTCATCCACAAATAAAGAAAGTTTGAGTTCATCTTTTCCAATCTGGATTCCCTTTATTTCTTTCTCTTGCATGATTGCTCTGGCTAGTACCTCCAGTATTATATTAAATAGAAGTGGTGAGAATGGGCATCCTTGTCTTTTTCCTGTTCTTAAGGCAAGGCCCTCAATTTTAACCCATTCAGAATGATACTGGTGGTTTGTTTGTAATAAATGGCTTTTATTGTGTTGAGATACTTTCCTTCTATACCTAATTTGATGAGAGTCTTTATCATGAAGGGATGTTGAATTTTGTCAAATGCATTTTCAGCGTTTATTGAGATAATCATATGGTCTTTGTCCTTGATTTTGTCGATGCGATGTATCACTTTAATTTAATTTCATATGTTGTATCATCTTTTCATCCCTGGGATGAATCTCACTTGATCATAGTGTATAATTTTTTAATATGTACTCTGTTAATATTTTGTTGAGGATTTTTGCATCTATGTTCATCAAGGATATTGGCCTTTAATTTTCTTTTTTTGTTGTGTCTTATCTGGTTTTGGTATCAGAGTTATGTTGGCCTCATAGAATGAGTATCGTAGATTAGCTCCTGTTTCAATTGTTTGGAATAGTTTGAGGAAAATTGGTATTAACTCCTCTTTAAAAGTTTG
>NW_007750016.1:0-8231 GCF_000696425.1 Galeopterus variegatus | reverse complement strand
CCCATCCAATTCCCACTCCCCCCTCCAGGGTCTGCGTTGAACATCCCGCGGGTCGGGACACATGTATTTATATAGTTTCTAGAGTTTTGCTTATTATTAGCTTCTCAGATATATGGGTTTAGAGTTGCCATCAAATTCAGAAAATTATCAGCCTTTATTTTTAAAAATATTTTTTCTGCTCTTTCTCTTTCCTTTATAGAATGCAATTAAACATATGAGGGTACTCCACCATATTCATGAAAAGGTTCATATTATTTTTTAATTCTATTTTACAACCAACCTTTTGAAGTACCCTCAAAATATTAGTCACAAAAAAGTGTCCCACACAGTATTAGTGCTATTTTTTTAAAAAAAATATTTTTTAATGTTTTATTTTATTTTATTTTATTAATTTTTTATTTATATATTATTTTATTTTATTATTATTATTTATCTTATTATTATATTTGGATTGCTACATCTTTAAGTTATGAATCTTTTTTCTGCCATGTCTACATGTCCATTATCCCATTTAGTGTGTTATTTACTTCACACATTCTATTTTTTATTTCTAGAAGTCTGGTTTGGGTCTTTTTTATATTCTCCATATCTGTACTTTGCTTTTTAACATGCTTATAGAAAATGCTGTAATGCCTTTGTTTTCTAATTCTAATATTGGTGTCAGTCTTGTGTAGGTTTTAATTAAATAATCTCTTATTATTCATATTTTATGCTTCTTTTCATGCTGATAATTTTGTTGAATGACAGGCATTTATTTTATGTTGTGTATTGCTGGATATTTTTGTTTTCCTATAGATATTTCTATACTGTTATCTGATATGTAGTTACGTAGAAAGTGTTTGATCATTTAAGGTCTTGCTTTTTAGTTTTGTTAAGCAGACTCATACCTAGGGCTAATTTGTCAGAGGCAAAACCATTCTGAGTACTCCATCAAATGCCTTTTTAATCATGAGGTTTTTCTGAGTCTGGCTTGGTGAAAACAGACATCATTCCTGTTCCCAAACAAAAGCCAAATCATTCTTTTCCCCATACTCCCTTAGAAAGATTATTCACACACATGTGCTAAATAATACTCAGCAGAATACTCAAAAGGAACTCTCTATCCATCTTCAGAGTTCTCTCTTTATGAAGACCTCTCCTCTCTTGTATTCTGTCTTATAAAATCTAGACTTTGGACCTCTCCAAATTCTCAGCTTCACCTCTTTAACTCAAGGTGTCTGCTAAAGTGCATATGGGTACCTCCTCTCTCTGTCAAAGCCAGGAAGTTCTCCTAAGGAGTAAGCTGGGATGATCAAATGGCTCACTTCATCAACTCCTGTCCCTCAGGGACTACTGCTTTTGCTACCTGAAATCAAGTGTTTCAACCACTACTGTTTCATATTATTAGTCCATTTTGTTTGTTGGTTGGTTGGTGTTCAGGCCAAAGGGTAAATCCAGTTCCTGTCACTCCCTCTTGGCAGACAGTGGAAGTCTCCTCTCAACTACCTTTTAAATAGATGTAACTGAAAAAAAAGAAAATTCTAATATATTTACCCACATAGCAACTATTTTGTGGTGCTCTTCATTCTTTATTTAAATCCAGGTTTCTATATGGTATCATATTTCTTCTGCCAAAGGAACTGCCTTTAAAATTTCATGAAGTGAAAGTCCACTAATGATGAATTCTTTCAGCATTTGTATGCATGTGAAATTTTATTTTGGCTTCAGTGTTTTTTATTGAGATATAATTCACATACCATAAAATTTACCTATCAGGTGTGCAATTCAGTGTTCTTAAAACTCGTATATTCACAAATTGTACAATTCTCAGTACTATATAATTCCAGAATATTTTCATCACCCTCTATAGAAACCCCATATGCGTTAGCAGCCACTCCCTCCTCCTCTATTCCTAATCCCTGAATGAGTAACCTACATTTTTTGTCTATAATTTTTTTAATCTGGACTTTTCATATAAATGGAATCAAAAATATGTGCCATTTTATGTCTGACTTCTTTCACTTAGAATAATAGTTTCAAGTTTTATCCATATTGTAGGATTTATTGTTAACTTTATTGCCAAATATTATACCACTTGATGGATATACTGTATATTGTTTATTCACTCATCAATTAATAGACATTTGGGTTGTTTCCACTTTGGGCTATTATTAGTAATGCTGCTGTAGACATTCCTGTAAAAGTATTTGTGTGTACATATTTTCAATTCCATTGCATATATACCTAAGAATGGAATTGCTGGATCATATGGTTACTCTATGTTTCACATTTTGGAGAACTGCCAAAGCATGTTTCTAAGCAGTTGCATATTTTCATATTTCCATCCGCCATGTATGAGGATCCAGTATCTCTACATCCTTTATTTTTCATCTTTTTTATTATAATCATCTGAGTGAGTGTGAAGTAGTAGCTCATTGCACTTTTAATTTGCATTTTCTTAATGACAAGTGATGTTTAGGATTATTTCATGTGTTTCTGGCCATTTGCATATTTCATTTGGAGACATATCTATTCAAATTCTTTGCTCATTTTTAATTGGGTTATTTTTATTTTAATTGTTAAATTTCAAGAGTTTGTTAAATATTTTTGAGACTACTTTCTCATCAGATATATGATTTGTAAATGTTTTCTCCCATTCTATGGGCTGTCTTTTCCCTTCCTCAATGGAGTGCTTTGAAGCACAAAAATTTTAATTTAGCATTTCTCGTAGATCAAACCTTCCAACATCCAGTTCTCTTAGTTGTTGTGTATCTGGGAATGTGCTAATTTCTCTTTTTTGAAAAATATTTTGCTGCATACAGCATCTTTGACTGACAATATTTCTCTTTCAGCACTTTGAACATGCCATCCACTACTTTCAGTCCTCCTTGCTTTCTGATGAGAAGTTAGCCATTAATCTTATTGAAAATCCCCTGTACATGATGAGTTACCCTTCTCTTAATGCTCTCAAAATTATCTTGGTACTTGTCTTTCAAAATTTTATTTTGATGTTGTTTCTCATATACACTTCTTTGAACTTTTCTGGATTAGAGTTTGTTAACTTCTTTGGTTAGTATATTAATTATATTAATCTTTTACATAAAACTTAAAAAGTTTTCAGGCATTATTCCTTCAAATATTCTTTCTACACCTGTCTCCCCACTCCTTCTCATATACATACATACTCTCCATCATCTGTATAATTGGTACAATTGATAGTGGTCCACAGGTCTTTGTTAATTTCTCCTCATTTTTTACTTCTTTCTCTTCCTCAGATTGGATAATCTCAATTGACCTGCATTAAATTTTGCTGACTACTATTTTTAACTGCCAGCTCGAATTTTCTGTTAAGCCTCTCCAGTAATTTATTTTTTTTACCTCCTTTATAAACTGTAGAATTTTTATTAGTTTTTTTTTTATAAATTTTATCTCTTTATTCACAATCTGAAGTGACACATCATTCCCATACTTTACTTTTTACACATGGTTTCCTTTTCTTCCATGAACATATCTAAAATTATTAATTTTAATTATTTCTCTAGTAATTTTAACAGCTGGCCTTCGTCATGGACAGTTTCTTTTGGCTGCATTTTTTCATGTGGATGAACTATATTTTCTTGTGTCTCTGTATGCCTCCTTATATTTGCTGAAAACTTGACATTTTAAATAAGTGGAGACAACTATGGTAGTCAGATCACCTCCTTCCCCCACCAGTGTTTGTTGTTCTTCTGCATGTTGTGCTTTTTTTGCTATTTCTTTTTTAGTTACTTTCTTAAAGTAATTTGTAGAGTCTGTATTTTTGTTGCTGTATGTGGCCATCAAAGTTTCTGCTGGCTTAGTTTAGGAGTCAGCTAATCACTGGACAGAGATTTTCTTAAATGACTGTAACCAGTAAGTCTCACAGCCTTTATTGATGGATTCTTTGTGTGTGTCGAGACATGTCTTCGGTGCTCAGGCAGTTTCCAACTCTGCCTTAGTCTTCACTTTCAGCCTGTGCAGAATCTCAGTCCTTCCTGGAATCACACATCACACACCACGTGTACTTCCCTGTGAATGTTTGCAGCCTCCTAGGTTCCCAGGAACACATCTGATATTTTCAAAGCCCACTGTGAATATCTTATTCCACAGCTTTTCCTCTTAATGTTTTTGTTCAGCTATTGTTTGCCCCAACTGTTGGCACTACCTCAGGCAGCTGTGATGTTAAAAAATTGCCACTGACAAACATCTCCAAAGAAAAGGCTGCTCACCAAAAGCAAGTCTGAATAACGTTAAATAAAACAAGTCCTATACGTGGTGGTTTCTGCCCTATCTTCAGATTTCAGTCTTCCTGTTGCACTGGCACCTCAGACAGTGAGTCTCACTACACTTTCCCCTTGCACAAACTAGATTGATGTTGCTTATGATTTGGTGTTTGGTAGCTTGGTAGTGTGGACAAGGGCATCTGCCATTGTAATGATCCAGCATCAGTACAATAATGCACTGTAATAATCCACAATCAACAAATTGTCTTGAACCAGGACTGTTTCCTTTTACTTCAGCAAAGAGTTTGGGGACTGTTTTTTTTATTTTTCTGTTGTTGTTTTCATTTTATCTTCCTGTAGTTGCAATTGATTTTCACCTGTGCCTTGGGGTAACAGGATTTACTTGCTTTCCCCCAGTGACTTAAGGTTTTTCTGGGTATTTTGTTTTGTTTTGTTTTCTATAAGGGGAGAAGTTAGAGTATGCTGCCTTTACTTCAGTGATGATTCCTCCCATATCCTAGGTCTTCAGCATAGATGGAGCTTCTCTCTGATCTCCATTCTTGTCTTCTGTCTTTCACATGAGCATCTGTAGAAGGTCCATGACGGAGATTCTGCAAGCAGATGTCCACTCCCCTGGTGTCTGCAGCTTCCAAGAGTTCTATACCACATTCTAGTTCATGCTCAGCCTTTTGAAATTCATAAATAATGTTATTTGAACCTTTCTTGCTTTTATAGGATCCACATATTCTTTGCATGTTCTGCTGTAGGTAAGTCTCTGCTGGCATCCTGTCTCTCGATGGAGGTGCTTCTCTTTCTTTAAATTTCTGTATAGTAAGTTGCCCTGCAACATCAGCTTACTGATGTGTTTGGGAAACATAATTTATTGATTATCTGGATTTTTCTTAGTTTGGTTGGGAGTATTCTTTACTGCATTCTGCATCCTATGTAGAATCCAAACTCTCTATTTAAACAACATTAAGCAAGTATATTTTTTTCTCCAAAAGTAAAATTTAAGAGTAGTCTCAAGGGGGAGGGTGAAGAAATTAATAAGTATTGCACATTTTAGGATATCCTACAGCCAGTTCATGCCAAACTTTGGATTAGCTCTCTTGATCATTGCCTTAAAATTCCAAAATATACCCAATGTATAAAAGATTTCAATCATAGGATAGAAAATGAGATGCAAGAAAAAAATATTTTTATATTTCAGGGTGTCCAACTATATTCCTGCCAAGATACAAACAAAACTCATTCTGCAATTTTCCTACAAAAATTAAAACTACAAACAAAAGCTGATTACTTTTTAGTGTTGATTAATTTTACATCATTCCACATGGTAGTCTTAAATTATAGGAGACTACTCAGAGGATTAAACCTTCCTCACAAAATATTTCCATCACAAGTTAAATAGTCTTTGTAAGAATAAGACTGAAAACTATCCTACACTTTTAGCATTTTTGGTATCCTTCCTTCAAGTAACATATGAGATAAAGAAAAAATTACTTGAAAAAGTGTGAAGTGGCATATACATTTAAGCTGATAGCTCTGCTATAAGTTTCTAAATAAACCATATACATCCTGCTTTATGCATTATCCACATTGATTCCAAGTAGCAGCTGTTTGGGGAATACCCAAGGTTACACAAAAGTGAATTTGTACAAGGAAAGTAATTTTCATTTGATTTTATGGGCTGTCTACATAGATTGAATTAGGAATGCTAAATTTCATCTCCATTTACTGCAGTTTAGGTGGAACTACATTGCTAATTCATACCAAAAATATTACTTATTGAAGTAGAAAGAATTAGCCTCAAATGTCACACTTAACAGCATTAGCTCTCAATATACCACAGTTAGTTATTAAGATGAAATACCTCACAGCTGTTCACAAAACCTACCCAGTCATACCAATGTTACAGTTCAAAACAGAGAACAATTGATTTCCTGAAGTAAAGGCTTTTGAGAACCAGATGAATCTGACAAAATGCAAAATCTTTACTAATAATTAATAACCCAGAGGTTCTCAATTCAGCTATAACTGAGAAGAAAGTAAAGGTTAGTCTTAACAGAATTCCTGCCAGCTGCCTCAAAATACCCCCCAAAGAGTCACTAAAATCCAGTAAATATTGTTTTAATTTTAAAATGTAGAGAATTTCAGAGCAGTTGAGAGATAATATGAGATTTTCTTCATGTGATGGAATTTTATTAAAAATTTTATAGTGTGGGAAAAATTATAACACACCGAAGAGTGTATATTTTTTTAATTTTCATACAGCAGAAGTCTGTATTGTTTTCAATAGATGGACTACTCTGAACATCATGCAATAAATATGTCAATAACTACAAAAAGAAGAAAATACTAATATTTTACATTTCCTTTAGAATTTATCCCCCTTCTTCTAGTCCAGGAGCAACTTGAAATATTCTGTTTTGTTTTGTGTAAATCTTATATTATGTAGTAAACATATATACAAAACATTGAATGTGTTTGCATGCATATAATATAGCATGGAATGAATATTAGTCAGCCCATTATCTAACTTAACACCTAGATTATTAAAAACACTATTAAAAAAAAACACCATTAAAATTCCTGGTGTACTCCTTTCAGATTCAATCCATGTGCCCTTCTACAATACCATCTCCTCCAGAGGCAAACAGTACTCATTTTTTAAGAGATTTTGCCTTCAGTATATTTATCCATAAACTATATATTACTTTGCTATATTTGCACTTTAATAAAAATAAGAATATATAGTAATCTGAAATCACTTATTTCTTTTTTTTTTTTCCCCCCTTTTTTTTGTCTTTTTTCGTGACCAGCAACAGGATCACAACCCTTGGTGTTGCCCCCACCGGGCCGGCCCCTGAAATCACTTATTTCATACAAAACATTTCTTAGATTCATGTAGGTTTTTATACATAGGAGTAGTGCATTGGTTTTTACTGATAGATTTATTTCACCACCTACAATAATTTATTTCTCCATTGTCCTGTCAATAAACATATAGGTTGTTTATACATTTTGTTTCCTTTTTATTTTTTTATTTATCTATTATAGTCCTTTTTTTATTGGTTAGAAATATTCTTGAGATACAACCTGACTGTCACCACTCATGCCCAAAATGTGATGGCCAGATCCATACTGGCAGCATGCCCATTACTACAAATTGCAATAACACCCCATGTCCCCCACCCAATTATCACAACTTCCTTCCCCATCCCCCTTTCCACCACTCCACTTTGTATCCCTAGGTATGTTCTCTCCCTCTGCAAGTCCAACACACCATTGTGGTCTTACTTTCCTTCCTTCTTTCTCTCTTAGCTCCCATTTATGAGTAAGAACATGTGGTATTTATTGCTCTGTGCTTGGCTTATTTCATTCAATATAAGTTTTTCCAAGCTCATCCATGTTGTTGCAAATGGGAGAATTACACTCTTTTTTATGGCAGAGTAGTATTCCATGGTATATATATACCACATTTTCCTTATCCAATCATCCATCGATGGACACTTAGGTTGGTTCCATATCTTGGCTATTATAAACAGAGCTGCGATGAGCATGGGAGTGCAGGTATCCCTTTGACATGATGATTTCCATTCCTTTGGGTATATACCCAGAAATGGGAATGCTGGATCATATGCAGGATCAATCTGTAGTTGTTTGAGAAGCCTCCATACTGTTTTCCACAGTGGTTGTACTAATTTACAGTCCCACCAACAGCGTAGGAGTGTTCCCTTCTCTACAAATCCTCTCCAGAATTTGTTATTCTTCGTCTTTTTGATTATAGCCAGTCTTCCTTGGGTGACTTGATATCTCAATGTGGTTTTAATTTGCATTTCCCTGATGACTAGTGATATTGAGCATTTTTTCATGTATCTGTTGGCTATTCGTATGTCTTCATTTGAAAAATGCCTATTCAACTCCTTTGCCCATTTTTTTTTTTAAAATGACTGATGAGGGGATCTTAACCTTTGGCTTGATGTTGTCAGCACTACGCTCAGCCAGTGA
>NW_007750015.1:9006-10399 GCF_000696425.1 Galeopterus variegatus | reverse complement strand
CCCGATCACCTCCCAAAGGCCCCTCCTCTTAATCCCACCACATTGCAGATGATGTTTTGACATATAAATTTTGGGGTACATATTCAGATCATTGCAAAGGGGGTGTGCTGTGGTGGCCCTCATTCTGCGATTCTAGAATTCCAGGCAGCGTGAGTAAGCTCCCAATTACTCTCCCAGGAACTCATTCCCACCCTAGTCCCTATGATATACNGTGAGTAAGCTCCCAATTACTCTCCCAGGAACTCATTCCCACCCTAGTCCCTATGATATACCCTCAACACCCTCAAAGTCCCCAGGTCGAGGCCCAGGTCTGCTCTGACCGACACAGATGTTAAACCACACTCTGGGGTGGGGCCTGGCTGAAGCAGGGACAGGGCAGAACACTGAACTCCCAGGCAGGAGACCAGGTCAGGTCCTGGCTCTGTCGTGTGACATGCGACCCCAGGGAGATGGCATCCCAGAATGGTCCATTGGCTCAGATGAAAGGCCTGAGACTTGGGAGCCTCAGCGGCTGGGAGCATCACTGTTACTGTGATCACTGTTGTGTTGTTGCTACAAAGGACACTGCTCTGATATGACTGGCTTTGGGAGGTGGCATTCACTTACCACTTGTTCACCTCCTGCTCACTCAGCAAACCTTTGTTACTATGCCCCGCGTCATGTGCTGGGTCCCAAGGCAAGATCCTGCAGCCTAGGAAGGGTGGTGACCTCAATAGCCAGCTCCACAGTTGGTAGAGGCTGTGCTGAGAAGGATTCTGAGGCTGCATGTAGGCTTACAGGGAAAGAGTGCTGTGATCAATTAATAATGTCTGCCATGAGCACAGGGAGAGGGGTATAAGCCAGGGCCATGTGCTGGCTTCAAAACTGAAAGACCTCAGACATGTGGCCTGCCCAGTACATGACTCTGGGCAAGTCATTGACCTGCTGCCTGCCCCGTTTTACCCCTTTGTGAAGGAGAGATGCTGACAATGGACTCACTGTGTTTTTAGAGGTTAGAAGGAGATAGAGCAGGACAGCCCAGCCTTCCTGTTTTAACCAAACCTGCTCTGGGCCGAAGTGTGGCTCGAATGTGAGATGTCCCCATGTGAAACACAGAGTGCTCAGTGGGGGCGTGGGGGCGTGGCCGACACGGAGCCCAGAGCTGTTGGCAAGATCACAGGAAAGCCGGAGTCCCAGCTGCTCGGTGACTGTCCCTGTCTGGGACTCGGTTTCTCCGTATGTACAATGAGGTGGTTGGAGAAGGGAAAGGCTGCAGGGCCTCCAACATCTGCTGTCTGTGATGCCTGCAATGCTGAGGCCTGTGGCAGGGGAGAGGGGCAGAATGAAAGAGGGGCCTCTGGAGGGAGGGTGGTGGAAAGGCTCTGGGCAGTGGGAGGCTGGGCAGCAGAGGGAG
>NW_007750015.1:4540-8529 GCF_000696425.1 Galeopterus variegatus | reverse complement strand
CAGCCCAGCCTTCCTGTTTTAACCAAACCTGCTCTGGGCCGAAGTGTGGCTCGAATGTGAGATGTCCCCATGTGAAACACAGAGTGCTCAGTGGGGGCGTGGGGGCGTGGCCGACACGGAGCCCAGAGCTGTTGGCAAGATCACAGGAAAGCCGGAGTCCCAGCTGCTCGGTGACTGTCCCTGTCTGGGACTCGGTTTCTCCGTATGTACAATGAGGTGGTTGGAGAAGGGAAAGGCTGCAGGGCCTCCAACATCTGCTGTCTGTGATGCCTGCAATGCTGAGGCCTGTGGCAGGGGAGAGGGGCAGAATGAAAGAGGGGCCTCTGGAGGGAGGGTGGTGGAAAGGCTCTGGGCAGTGGGAGGCTGGGCAGCAGAGGGAGGGGGGCGGGATGGGGAAGGGGCACAGGGCTGCTGCAGCACCCCGTGGGGAGGTCACTTCTGTGGGTTCTTTCTGAGGGGCGTCTGGCTCCTTCAGGGGCTACTCCCCAGGTGCACCCCCACCCCCATGCTATCCCTGAGCAAGGAAGAGCAAAGGGAAGAGAGCAGAGTGGGCAACTTGGGGCCCCAGGGAGGGTCAGAGGGGCTGAGACCCCTGACGGTTGGTAGTCTGGGTTCTGCGGAGGCCCTGGCAGCGATGCCCCCAGCCACCAGGGCTGGAACCCAGGAACGATGGGCAGGGGCAGGTGACTCAGGCCAAACCCCAGTGTTCAGGCAAGAGCAGGAGGAGGACAAGGGTAGCCCCCTGGGAGGCCTGGGGCGACCTGTGGACCCTGAAAACAGACCTGTCACGTCTCCCAGGCAGATGCAGTGGGTTCTCCACGAGCCTGATGTAGGGATTCAGGGCTCTGAGACCGTGCTACCCACCCGCTCAAAACTCCTTCGTGGCTCCCAGTTGCCCTGAAGGGGAAGTCCACACTCCTAAGAAAGAGAGCACGTGCTGGTGGGTGAGAATTGGGAGCCTGGGTTCAAGTTCCAGCCTGGCCACTGTCTGCTGTGTGACCACTGGCAACCTGCCTAACATCTCTGGGCCTCATAGGATTGTTGGAGGATTCAGTGACCTAATGCCTGAGCTGGGCTCAGCACGGTGCTGGCCCACTGTAACCGTTAAATAACAGGCTATGGCTGTTATTGCTGTTTCCGATTCTGTGACCTGGCAGAGCGTGACACTGAAGGCCACGTGTGCACCCCAGTCTGCCTCTCCTGTCTCAGCAGATCCGGCCCCACCCACTGGCTCCACCCCAACCACACCGAACCTCTGTTCCCTCCGCGCACCCCGTTCTTTCATGCCACTGGGACTCTGCTCGTGCTGTGCCCCTGCCAGGAACGCCCTTTCCTTCCACGCTGCCTTCAGGCCCCAGTTGTCAAGCACTCTGGGAGCCATCCCTGGAGAGTCATTCGGCGTCCTCTGTGCATCCAGCGTTCTGTGCATACACAGCTAAGGGGCAGCTGTCCCTGTGTGGTGTCCGTGTTTGTCTCCATCTGATTCTCCTGCTTTCCTGTGACTTCTCAGTCATGTGTACCGTGGCTTGTCCATTTTCTTGTCCCTCGTGCCCAGCGCCGTGTCTGTCACGCAGTAGGTGCTCCTTAGAGGAGGTGGAACGATGGGGCAGTCAGTACCCAAACAGTGAGCTGCTCAGCACGAGGACAAGGTCGGCAGATCGCTCTCCCTGCTCCTGCTCCTGTTCTCCTTCCTTACCTTCAAGGAGAAACAGGACGCCTCTGCACTTCCCTGGTGATTCCGAAGGCAGAAGCTTCTTTGAAATGCTCAGTCCTACATGTTAGAGCTCAGCATGAGGGAGAGGCATGGGGGTGCCATGGAGGATCAGAGGGGCCCCCTAACAACCTGCCAACCCGCTCACCCCCCTACATTCCTCTACCTCCCTTATCCCCTCCCCTGCCTCCTACTCCTGGCCTAGGCAGAGTGATTGACCTCCTGGGATTGGATGACAAATGGAGAGTCAGGGACATGGGGAACTGTGTGCAGTGCAGGGTCAGTCGGGGGCTGGGTGCTCTGTGGCAGGCCTTGGCTGGGCCCTGATCCCCACTTTCCTCACTGTCTTCCTGTCTGGCCACTTCCTGTCATGGCGAGGCAGCCAGGCCTCCCTGTCCTGGCAGAGGGAAGGCCATTGCTCTTGTTTGGCTGGATGCTCTGCTCCTGGTCCCCTGCCCTCTGACCCCACTTGCCCCACACCTAGGGCCCTTGCGTGACACTCAAGTTGAACAGAGTGCGGGGAGGAGTGAGTCCAGCCCTCCCAGTGAGTCCAGCCTCCCAAAGAGGCAAAGAGGGCTTGTCCAAGGTCACATGGAGAACTCAGCATTCTATGGTTTGCTGTCCTGCCAGAAGAAAACAAGACCCAAAGACCTTGGCTTTGACCTTGAGGAAATGAAAAGACTTGGACCTCAAATACAGGAGATTGTCATGACTAAGATGTGGCAGACTGTGTGACCTTGGGCATGTTACCTAACCTCTCTGAGCCTCACGGTGCTAGTGAGGATTCAGGGAGATAGCAACTCTACAGGGCCTGGCAGGCCTCCTGGCACGTACCTAACTCTCAATAAGCAGGAGCTTTCATTATGATTAGGGAGCAGTTCAAGTTCGCATCTTGAACAAATCCCACTGATGACATTTGGTTTTATGCAGACAGGCAATTTCCCTGCCCTTTTTTATGTTATGGAAAGATCCCTGATGTTGTAAAAGTAACTGCTGCAGGATTATCTGGGTGTAGTCAGACAGGACCAGGCGGCACCCTGTTCTGCCCCTAGAAGGTGTGACTCAGGAGAGGGGCTCTAGGCTCTGGGCCTCAGCTTGCCCATCTGCAAAATGGGGGCAATGGCACCTCCCTCCAAGGTCTGCTGTGGGGCTCAGTGAGATAACTTAGAGGTGCAGAGCCTGGTAATCGCAAGCCTTCCAGAAGCCCATCTTTCTCACAAACTAAGGATACTGTTATAGAGAGAGCTTGCCTTTGGTTGTGGGGTAAGCCTGGGTTTCCTGAGGAGGGATGGGGTCCTGGAGCTCCTGGGCCAAGTGAGCAGAGTCCCTGCAGGACCGGGAAGCCACAGCCCTGTCCTCGGCTGGTCATCCCTTCCTCCACCCCAGCTGGCAGCTCGTGATCCCGGCTCCTCCCCGCTGCCAGGTGCTGCGTGGCTGCCCTTTCCTGAGGTGGGGGCGGGGGGTGTACATTTTCCAGGCGATGTTTCCCTGGCAGCTCTGAAAATTAATTGGCCTTTAATGTGGCATAGTATTTATTTTCATTAGCAGGAAATTGGCCAATTTCTTAATAAAGGGCTTTGTGGAGGCTCCGTATTTGGGGTTGGCGGTTTGTGTGTTGGGTGGAGGTGATGATGTGTAAATGACACCCCAGTCTGAGGGAATTTTTGGGCACCGCAGAATTCTGGCCTGATCCCTCCCTTCAGGGGGTGAGATGGCCAGAGGGAGGGGGCTGTGAGTGAAGGCAGGGGGCTGCAGGGCGAGAGGGCTTTGGGCCAGGGGACTGGGCCACAGGCCTCTCTGGGGTCCAACAGCCCTGAATTCTACCTTTGACCTGGGCCTGTTGGGATCATGGTACAGATCACTGATCCCCCGGCCATGACTAGGCCTCCTGGCCTCAACAATGCCCTTACCCATGGGAGGTCCCGACAGAGAATCAGTACCTGGGGACAGTTTCTTAAAGGACCATGTTCCTTTTCTTTAATTGCATAGAATCACCAAAGTGCCCCAAGCGTGTGTGCTGCACCAGCTGTGGCCAGTTACCCCAATTTACACGTGTAGAAACTGAGGCTCAAAGAGGTGCCATGTTTTGCCTCCTCCTCGCATCCTCCAGGGCTTCGACCCCACCTGTTCTACTCTGGTGTAGTCCCCACCTTTCTCCTTCAAGGTCCCCAGGTCACTGTGTCACTGTCTTCGTTGTTTGCCTCCCTCCCTGTGCTGGAAGTCCCCCAAGGGCAGGCAGTGTGTCTGTGCTCATTGTTACAGCCAGAACCCAGGGCAG
>NW_007750015.1:0-2036 GCF_000696425.1 Galeopterus variegatus | reverse complement strand
GGGGACCGAGAGAAGAAGGTAGATCTGAAAGCTCTCTAGGAGGGAAAGGGGCAGGATTTGATGATTAAGGCTGTGGAGGGTGAGGGTGGTGGAGGGATGAGGCTGAAACCCCAACTCTGGACAGGGTGTTGGGGTGACAACGGTGCCATTTGGCAGCATGGAGCACCTTAGGGAGGTTGATGAGCTCAGCTTTGAGCCTGCCCAGTGTTGGGCACCTGAGACAATGTTAGTGGGAAGGTCCTGCCATGGGTGGCCACAGCCCCTGAGACCCAACAGAGGTTGAGAATGCCTTGGGCGGGACAAAGACATGACCTCCAGCCATGGGCAAGAGCTGCCTGAGGGTCTCGCCTGATTCAGCATTTCACGAAGAAGGGCTCTGGTCACCTTTTCCCTTTAGTGTTCCTGACTTGTCCCAGAGCATCTTCGGCATGGAACAGTTTAGAATCTTGAAGACTTCCTGTGGGTTTGAGAAGTCCTTCAAAGTCCCTGTCCTTGCCTCATACATTCCTCCCATGGGGACCCATGGATCAAAGACTCTGATTAACAAAGGGGAGAGGCTATTTCTCGGGAAGGAGGGGATCCCTGGTGGCTCATGTCTGTGTCCGTCCCCGCTCAGCTTTCGACATCACCATCACTGTTGTCATCTCCTACATATTAGTTTCACCAGAACACCCCCAGTCCTGACCCAGTTAGAAGTGACACTTGGGGCAGAGGCTGTGGGGTCTTGAGTTGTGATCCTCTTGGGTGCAGAGCTCGGTGGGGCAGTCCCTGGGGCTCCCTTGCTCTCTTTGAGGCATATTCCTGTCCCCCTCAGGGTGGGGCTCTGTGTTTATTTTGTCCCTACCACTAGGGACTGGGCAGGGACCCAGCTGGGCTCTGTTGCTGGGCCTTGCAGACTGATGGAGAAAGGGCTGTGTCTGCGTGCATGTGAGTAAGTGTGTGTGTGTGAGAGAGAGAGCGCGTCCGTCTGAAACCTAATTGTCCGCTGTCTAAGCCGTCAGCTGGAGGACAGCTTGCAGAGCCCCTCCCTGGCAGGCTGATAAATGCCGTCCGAGGCCCCCAGTGCGCCAGAGCTGCCTTAATTGGTATCAGGACGTGCCTGGACTCCATCCGCCAGGCCCCTGCCTTGCCCCACTCCTGCCACCTCCTCCTCCGCCTCACTGGCCTCCAGCCCCTGGCAGGGCTCACCTGCTGCCCCCTCCCCTGGAGAGGGTACAGCAGCTGCGGCCATAGCCCTGGGAGGAAGGTGTGAGATCAATAACAACAGCTCCATTTATGTGGCATCTACTGTGTGTCCAGCCTATGCTGATGAAGCCCTCTGCCCACCTTCACCTGTCCTCAGGCAGCCCTGTGAGGTCAGGGAATCACCCTCCTTTCCCATCCAAACATGCAGGAGGAAGTACCTGAGCCTTCCGCATCCGTGGTTCCAGGCTGGGTGCTGGGGTTGCACAGGGAACAGGAGAGACTCGGGGCCTGCCTGCTCCTAGTGAGCTCCTCAATGATAGGCAGGAAGGAGCTTATTCCCATACAAGTGGCTTACTAGGGCTTAAGGCTGAGTGTTGACCTTTTGCCCATTTTGGGACATTCAGAAATGTTTGGCAACCTGCCTAAGATCACACAGCTAGAAAAGGTGGTAGAGAGCAAGGTGGCTCTCAAAACAACCATGTGATTGGTTCTCAATGTCATGTGTGTCCAAATCATGTGAGTTAGAAACTCACATGCCCCCCTGCCGAGATACTGAATCTGGGTCTGGGTGCCTCGAGGATCTGCAGGGACCACAAGATCTCTCCAGATGGGTGGGTCACTAAGGACACTGATGGAGGTCGATTCTCCACTGCCCATAATGTCAGCAGATCAGGAAGGAGCAGAGCAGGGAGGGGCAGGGCTGACACTTCATTCATTCATTCATTCATTCATCCAGCACTTACCGAGCAACTGCCTTATGCCAGGCCTCATTCTGGACGCAGGCAGGACTGGCTACATGATTTGTGGGGGCACTGTGCAAAAGGAAAATTGGGGACCCCTTGTTAAAAAAA
>NW_007750014.1:10182-10400 GCF_000696425.1 Galeopterus variegatus | reverse complement strand
GCAGACACAGTTTCAAGACCTCTTGCCTGCTGAGTCACTCCCACATGGGATTCTGTAGTGCCGCAGGTGACTATGTGCTGGTGTCATGGCAGAGGGCATGAACAACTGAACTGGCATGAATAATCTCTGGAATTCTTGCTGGGTTCCATGTTCCCTCTTTATAACTCACCTCCAGCAAAATGTGACCTGAATAAAGAAGGTGGCTCACACTCAAATTC
>NW_007750014.1:6924-7288 GCF_000696425.1 Galeopterus variegatus | reverse complement strand
CTGGTTTCAAAGCAGGGCTGTGTAAATGTGGGTAAAGAGAATGTAGATTCAAGCCAGGTTTACTGGGAGGTTCTTTGAGGTTTGTAAATGTAGGCCAAATATTGAGGAAATCAGGGCTGAGGTTTGGGTTGGATGTGGGCCCATGAGATCATAGTCTAGGATGGAAACAACATAGAATGTGATAGTTTTACGTGGTTTCCATCCAGAACAAGGTAAGACTTCAAACTGCAAACTGCCAGGAGCCAAATCATAGAAAGGATTTCATAACACCGTCCTGGAGCTCGGCAGCCCCTCCCCGCAGAGGGGAGCAGAGTGCCAGCCCTCCAGATCCACGGGCCCCGCATCCGGGAGGGCAAGCCTTCTG
>NW_007750014.1:4283-5363 GCF_000696425.1 Galeopterus variegatus | reverse complement strand
GCTTATAAACAACTGAAATTTATTACTCACAGTTCAGGAGGCTGGAGGTCCGAGATCAGGCACATGGTGAGGTTCTGGTGAGGCCTCTCATCTGGATTGTAGATGGCTGCCTTCGCACTGTGTCCTCACACGGCGAGGAGCTGAGCAAAACAAGCTGTCTTGAGACTCTTACAGGGGCCGTGATCCCATCATGGGCCTCTGCACACATGACCTCATCTAATCCTAATCACTGTCCAAGGGCCCCACCTCCTGATACCATCACAAGAGTGGATAGGGTCTCAACATGTGAACTTTGAAGAGACACGAGGATTCAGTCCACAACAGCAAGGTTCAGTGTCATGTCAGAAGTGGATGCCAGGAAATGAAGGAGGGCACTGTGAGGGACTGAAAGAGAAGCCCAGCCTTCAGGATGGGAGTAAGCAGGAGCTTGTCCGGAAAACCTTTGGAAAACTTCCCTGAGTCCCCAAAGTTGGATGAGTCAGGCCTCTTGTCTCAAGCCTCTCAGCACACTGTGACCACCTCTGAGAGACTGTGTCTAACTCCATCACAACTGCCTGTTGACTTATCCTTCTCCCATTGCACTGTTGGTTTCTTGAGGACTTTTACAACAATTCACTGTTGTATTCCTAGCACCTCATCTAAGGAAGAATTCAATAAATGATTGCCCAGGGAGCACATGGATTGAATGAAGCAATCACGCTGTCAATCAAACCTTCTCTCAGTAGGCTGCACTGGGGTTCTGGGCACAGATCCATCCTACCAGGGGAGGGGAGCCAGGAAGAAAGCCAGGTGAGCCAGCTACCAGTGTACATGTTAAGAATTGGAGTTTTCTGCCTGCTGCTCAATCAGGAATCCTACTGGAATAGGGACTGCACACAAACCATAGCTCCATGCCAAGTGCCTGCACGTGTCCGTGAAGAGGGGGTGCTAGCAGACAGCTGAATTGTTCTGGGCTGGCATGGACCTCCTCAGCTGGCCTGCTCCACACACCCTCTAGGTAAGACCCTACATTTGCTCTGCAGACACAGTTTCAAGACATCTTGCCTGCTGAGTCACTCCCACATGGGATTCTGTAGTGCC
>NW_007750014.1:0-2954 GCF_000696425.1 Galeopterus variegatus | reverse complement strand
GGTCACCAGTGCCAAGAAGAGAAAGAGCCACTAGTGACTTACTCAGTGAGGACTTTGCAGGCCACTAGAATGCTCAGCAAAGGTTTTGGGCATGGACATTGCCCAAAGAGTCCAGCATGACAGAGGGACGGGGCAAGGGAGTGGCCTCCCTCCCCTTGAGAACTTGTAATTTTACCATTAATAAAGGGAAAGGCACCTCTTTTTGAAATTTCTACTCAAAAGCCAAGAATTAGAACATACCCCACTATGGGTAGGTAGCTATGAGATAAACTAACCAAAAGGAACTATTCCTATCATGTCAGGGGTAGGGTCCGGCGAGGCCTGAGAGTTGGCCTCCACCCACAGTGTCCTCTTACCAAGTTCTAGACTCCACCACAGGAAAGAATTCAAGAGCAGAGTCACAGTAGAAAGTGAGAATGGGTTTAATATAATGAATAATAGAGACAGATTTCACAGAGATAGTACGGCCTACCTCCAGAGACTGAGTAGGGCCCACACCAAGTTCAAAGCAAAAGTAAGAAATACATATTCACAGTTCAGTACAGAGTGCAGGCCGGCTCCAGGAGAGTGGGCAGCAACCCCACCTTCTACCTGGATTCAGCTGGTTTAGTTTTGCTATGTAATGCATATTCATGCTATCTCATCAATATTCAGTTACGGGGGGGTGGTTCTCAGTTATTTAACATTAGTCTTGCACATTCTCAGTTGGACTCTTCTTGGAGCATGTTCGTTGGTCAAATCCTGTCCCATGCACCACCAGGCATACTCAAGAATGACCATTCTGTGCTCTCTAGTGCCTCTGGTGGAAGGTCATTCAGAGGGTAAACTCTACTTTCCTGAGCATGCCTGGCTACCAAGTTTATATAACCCCTCTCTACTGAGCACACCCAGCCCCTGGATTTGCATAAGCCAGCCCCTTGTGGTCTCAATTTCCCCATACTGCTGCTAGGGGAGGACCACTCAGGGCTGCTGAATCTGTTGTGGAGATGATCAGTTGCAGATGGGACTTTCTTTGGGTCTAATTTTGAGTGGCCCAGATTGGTGGTGGGTGGGGCATGGTGTGGCCTTTCTGCTTTATTATGCTATGCTGTTTATTTGGCCATAAAATGTCAAGTGGATAATTAATATATACTTATTATTAGTAGATTCCATTATTAGGGATTCCTTGCAGTGCACTGGGAATGGTTACTTCTCATAGAGAACTCAGTCTCATGAGAGTCATTTGAGATTCCCTTGTCCAAAAATGTCTAGAGGTAAAGAAACAAATTTTTGCTTGTGTGGTTTGGGCTTAATCTCAGCTCCCCTTCACATGGAGCTTTTGACCTGTGACATGCAGAATGTTACTTCCCTTAGACTCCCAAAGGTCTTGGTGTGCATAAATTGAGGACCAAGTTTCACTTGAGAATTTTCCAAAAATAAGTTGGTGACTGAGAAGACATGGCCTCCCCAGAGACATGGTGGTGATGACATTATGTATAGAATTTTAATGATAGACTGTGGTCAAGAAACATAGCCTGCTGTTGTCTCATTTTTAAAAATTTTAACCAGTTAATTTCATTTCTTCACCTGCATTTCTCATCAGTAGGGAAAAGTTGACAGGAACTTTTCACTCTTCCCTGTTCAGCAGTGAACCACATTGCTATGCCTTATGAAAAGATCTGACTTCAAGTTCTCCTGGATGTGGAGACCAGGTGACTTGTGTTCCTTCTGAAGGGAAACGGGGAAATACTAACACTGCAATTCCACATAAATTAGAATTCCATAGTTGTAGAAAGCATAACAAAATGGAACAAAATGCTAATCAACTTCAGTGCTCAAAGGGACCACTTGTAGATAATGTCAGTACAGACTCCTCCAAATGTCAATACATAACCACTCAAATAGTGGTTGGATACTGAAATAGTCTGGGTTAGCCATGTTCTGGGCTATTTACTCTTTCAGTACTTATCAGAAGAAAATGAAATTTTATTATTTGCACTTATTAGTTTACCAGAATATTTATATTAACAGAAAGACAGTATGCAACAAATGAAAGATAATTACAACTGTATTCACATGGTTATTTTAATTGAACACAATTTACTATTAAGCTTCCTAGTAGCAAAGGCAAAAAGAGAAAAAAAAAAAACCAGGGTGGTTGAATAGTTCCTATCACTGAATGGAAAAATGCAGGCCATTTTGGCAGGAAAGCACAAGTCTTTTTTTTTTTGACCAGTAAGGGGATTGTAACCTTCGGCACAGTGTGGTCTGCACCACACTCAGCCAGTGAGCGCACTGGCCATCCCTATATAGGATCTGAACCTGTGGCCTCGGTGCTACCAGTGCTGCACTCTCCCAAGTGAGCCACGGGGCCAGCCCAGGAAAGGACAAATTTTTACAGGCAATAAATTTTCTGACCACATGTGGCTCCCTCATTTCCCTGAGCCCCAGTTTCCCAAGGGTGATACAAAGAGGACCAGGTAACAGTGGCACATGCAGAGAGTTGCATTACAGGATGGGACGCCGACCTTGTGCACTGAGCAGTAATCATGACTGAACATTGCTTCAGAGGAAGACACTCTATCTTCTATAAATCCACACAAAGAGAAACATGTTTGGTTGAGCACAATTACATTTGTAAAATTTCCAAAGAAAATAAACATTATAACTAGAATTGTTTTCCCTACAAATAGACCCAATGTAGAGATCACAATGGTGAAAAACATAAAACCACTCAGCCAGTGAGCGCACCGGCCATCCCTATATAGGATCTGAACCTGTGGCCTTGGTGCTACCAGCGCCGCACTCTCCCGAGTGAGCCACGGGGCCAGCCCAAGAAAGGACAAGTTTTTACAGGCAATAAATTTTCTGACCACATGTGGCTCCCTCATTTCCCTGAGCCCTAGTTTCCCAAGGGTGACACAAAGAGGACCAGGTAACAGTGGCACATGCAGAGAGTTGCATTACAGGATGGG
>NW_007750013.1:7136-10400 GCF_000696425.1 Galeopterus variegatus | reverse complement strand
TGTCCTTTTTGAGACCGGCCGCACCGGACTCAGCCAGTGAGCGCTGTGAGCGCACTGGTCATCCTTATATAGGATCCGAACCCACGGCGGGAGCGCCACTGCGCCCCCAGCGCCTCACTCTCCCGAGTGCGCCATGGGCTCCGCCCTCTGACTACCCATTTCTAACAGAGTAAGTCCCCAATCTTTAGCTTCGACAATTTGTCCCCTACTTGTCTTTCCAGATTTATATTTCACTACTTCCCTAAACTTCTAGTTCTTCAAGAGTCCTAGATTCCCACTTTCCTGGACCGAAGCACTCACTGTGTTCTCTCACCTCCTTGCATGTATCCTTGACCTTTTCCTAGCCTCAGTCCTCCTCCCTTTAATCTGTTCAACTTCTTGCATCCACAATGGCACCTATTCCATCATCCCCAGGCATAAAGGCTAACCCTAGAACCTCCATTGCTCATCACTGGTCTTTTCTATGATGTTTACCACCCTCTGCTTTGCTTTGTGGTTATTTACATATGTGTCTTAACTTCTGAAGGCAGGTAACAATATCAATAACAGTGGGTCCAACAACAGGGTCTACTGTTATTCATTGAGAACCTACTAGGAGTATTAGGTCCTTCACATACAATAACTTTAAATCATACTCCAATTTAGTTGTTATCTCCATTTTAGAGGTATGGAAACAGGCTTAGAGAGGTAAAGGACAAAAAGATACAAGCCTTTTTCAAACCCAAATTGATTCCAAAACTCACTCTCTTTCTACTCCACAACAAAGCTTCCAAGACAAAGAAGAAAACCCACATTTATTGAACAACTACTATTTGCCAGTGCTGGCAAGGGTCCCAAACTGGGAAAGACAATCCCATGAAATAATACGAGGGTACTTCAAAAAGTTCAGGGAAAAACAGAATCGAAAGATCATATGAATCTTTCCGTGATCTTTTTGAAGTACCCTTGTACATATGAAAGTTAGTTACTGGCACAGCATTTGACACACAGTAGGTGTTCAATAAATGTTAATTGAGAAATGGATGGACTTGGAGTCTACTCCACTCCTGTGCTTACTTCCAGAGGAGAGGCTGAGTCCCCCCCATGGAATGCTGTGGAAGGAACCCTGGGGCTTGTGATCTCATTCTGGCTTAGCTAAATGCAGTTCCAATGACCTTGAGCTAGTCCCACAGTGGCTCCAAACCTCATTTCCTCACAGTGAAGTGAAGAAACCAGATAAACCTTTTTCTAATGTCCTTCCAACTCTAATAGGTGAGGTGAGTTAGGGTCAATGAGTTGTAAACAGGCAAAGCAAATGCAAACAAAAGTAATTATTTCAATACTTTAGATCCTTTCTGCAGCAAGAGCATTTCTTTGTTTTTTAGGAAAACAGGTAATTTCCTATTGGAGGCCAAATTTCTGAGGCCAAAGTCCCCAGCTCTTCTGGGCCAACAGGGACACAGGGACAGAGGACAAATGGCCACCGCTCCATTGCATGGTTGGGGGGTGCTGCTTGGGGAGCCCTCCTGTCTCATGGGGTACTGACTTCTGTGGGATCTTGCTGTTCTTGGCAGAGCGTTAATTAATATCTGCAGGGTGAGTTTGCAGAAATAACAATTGCTTTGATCAAGGGAGAGAGATGACTATGAATTTTGCTTTAACTAAAATGGACAAAGAAGGGGTAGGAAATCATCCATTTTGCCTCCAGTGTCGTGATCCACTGAACTGGCTTTCCTGGGTCCCGGCCATTGACCTCTCCAACTTCCCCCAGGAAATGAGGACCCTTTCCAGTTGTGCTTTACAAGGATCCTTGCTTTTGTTATCATAGATGAGAAGATCAATACTGCTGTGGGCTTTGTGAATATGAATTTGGAGAGGGGCCCAAGAGAACCAGGAAGAGGTGACGGATGGCAGAGCTGATGAATGCTGGTGCAGAGTCAGGGGAGAAGCACACAGCACACCGGGGATGGTTAGTGTGGCTCACCCTTCTGAGGGCTGTTGTGTCCAGGTGCTGTTCTAAGCTTTCCCCCTGCATTTTCTCATTTAATCAGCACACCCACTTTTGGAGGAAGGGTGAACCCTCTGGTTTAGGTCACTCAGCTTGTGAGTAACGGAGCCAGGATCCTAAGCCAGATCTGCCTGTCTTGGGTGACAAAATGTTTACCCATTACAAGTAGAATACAAGGAGGATGAAAAATATTGAGAACAAAAGAGCAAAGGCGAACTAAGAACAGTGAGCTGAAGAGGGAAAAGGACTGAGCTCCAGTGGTCTCCAAACTTGCCAGGTTGGCTACTGGAAGCTTCCAGCGGTAACATTTGTTGAGCCCCTACTATGTGAGAGGCATGGTGCTAAGGAGCATTGAATGTACCTGCTGACTTAATTCTCACAGTGACTGTATGAGGTAGGTGTTTGTATGGTTAATTTCATTTGTCAACTTGACTTGGGCTAAGGGATACCCAGATAGCTAGCAAAACACTATTTCTTGTTGTGTCCATGAGTGTGTTTCCAGATAAGATTAACATTTGAATCAGTAGACTGAGTAAAGAAGATTGCCCTTACTAATGTGGGTGGGTATCATTTAACTCGTTGAGGGTTTGAATAGAACAAAAAAGGTAGAGAAGGGGCAAATTCTCCCTCTCCTTGAACTGGGACATCCATCTTCTCCTGCCGTTAGGCATCTGCGCTCCTGGTTCTTAGACCTTTGGACTCCAGAACTTGCACCACTGGGTTCCCTGGTTCTCAGACCTTAAGACTGGGACTGAGTGATACCACCTGTTTCCTAGTTCTCTCTGTAGATGGCACATTGTGGGACATCTTGGCCTCCATAATTGTGTGAACCAATTCCCCAAATAAATCTCCTCTTTGTCTGTCTGTCTGTCTATCTATCTATCCATCCATCCATTTACTATCTATCATCTATCTATCTATCTATCTATCTATCTATCTATCTATCCATCCATCCATCCATCTATCTATCATCTATCCATCCATCCATCCATCCACCCATCCGTTCATCCATCCATCCATCCATCTATTTACTATCTATCATCTATCTATCTATCTATCTATCTATCTATCTATCTATCTATCTATCCATCCATCCATCCATCTACCATCTATCCATCCATCCATCCATCCACCCATCCGTTCATCCATCCATCCATCCATCTATTTACTATCTATCTATCCATCCATCCATTTACTATCTATCATCTATCTATCTATCTATCCATCCATACATCCATCTATCTATCTATCATCTATCCATCCATCCATCCATCCAT
>NW_007750013.1:0-2290 GCF_000696425.1 Galeopterus variegatus | reverse complement strand
GGACATGTGTCTGCCTTCAGGAAGCTAGTAGTACAGTGGGTCTGAAAGAAAGGTGCCAGACTTCTGTAAGACCCCACCAAGTTTGAAATCTGTTGAAAATGAGATGCAAACTCAACAGCTATGTTATTGGCACTGAACCACATCACTGCCCTGCCTTATTTTAATTATGGTTTCCCTTCTCTGCTATCATAAAATTAAAAAATCCTTTCCATGGTAGTCTAGCAACATTGTTATGTTGTCATTCTGCAAATTATGCTCAAAGAACAAATTATTTTCAGGGTAAGTTTCAAGTAAATTTATGAGCTTATGGATGAATTGCCCATTATGGCTTTCAAAAAAAAAAAAATTAAATACTAAGTCAATTGACTAATTTTCAGCCTTCAAAAAAGAATACCATGTCACATGTTTCTGGAGCTTTAAGGTTTATTTATAAATGTTGCTGCTGCCCATTTTTTCTCTGAATGCTTAGACAACGCTGTGGAGATAGGAGTGTGTTCAGTCTCAGGGTAGAGGTACAGGCGGAAGATTGAAAGGGTCAGATGTCTTGCCTGTGTTCACACACTGAGGAGGCCGATAAGATTTTGGAACCCAAGACCCCTGACTTCAAGTCCAGTGTTCTTTTTGCTACATTACTCTGTAGTCAACTAGTTATGCACCATTTAACTAACGTTTAATTAGCTGAAAGTGGAAACAGATAACCTTGAAATTAATTCAAGTTAATTTTAAATGTTGCTAACTTTTTATTAGTTGAATGTTTCCATTAGCTTTTCCAGTGGCTGCCTTTTTGCACCCCCTCACAGCAGTGAACAAAATTGAGTACGTGCTCAATAAGTATTTACTGAATAAACAAATAGGTTAGCTGGCTGGATTTGGCTGCAGGGTGGGGGGTTAGAAGGTTGAATCACTAAAGACAAAGTTGAACATTTAATTCACTCTTTCATTTGTCAAGTATTTATTGAGACTCTGTGTATGGCTCCCCATGGAGTTGAATATTGCATACATGTGGCCCTTGGCAACTTTTTAAACGTCTTTGAGCCTCAGTTGCCTTGGCTTTAACAATGAGGAATAATAATAGTCATAGGATCGTTATTAGGATCAATTAATACAATATATTTAAAGAGCTTGGTATAGATGCTAGCATATGATGGTGGGTGCTCAGTAAATGGTAAAGATAATAATTATCAATCTCTGTGCTGTAAATTTATGTGTGGTTCATACCCCAAGGTTCCAGAGCCTGCAATGAAGCAGTTTCTTGCACTTTGTAAACAAGTGGAGAAAGCTGCAATTGATTTGTTTCAGAGCAGAGGATGGGAACAGAGGCAAGCAGTGTACATGGAGCTGGGTTTCTGAAGTCCTGAGTGACGAAAAGGCCCTCCTCCTGAATTTCAGGTGGCAATGTAGGAAAGGACCAGGTGGCTTGGGTGCTGGTCACATACCACACTCCACATGGGGCCTCCACTCAGCATCCTTGGGGGATTCTGGGTCCTCGGGCCCTTCAGCCAACTGCGTAGATGAGATGTGTGTGCAGGGATGCAGGAACAGGAGCTGTGATATGGGGACCATGCTGGATTTATGCCACAGAAAGACAAAGCTGGCAAGGCAGGGTGTTGATAAATCAGGTCTTCTTCTGCAGGTCCTCTGTTTCCTCTCTCCGGTGGAAGGAAAGAGACCTGCCTGGGCCCTGGGTGCTTCTGCCTCTGCCTTTCTCTGGAGCAGGACGCTCCTGAAGCTGAGCACTGGGAGGGCACGAGAGAGGACCAAAGTGCTTGCCTCATCCCCTGCCAGACAGGGAAAGGCTGAGCACAGGCACAGAAAGACCCTCCACTTTGACCCAGCCCAGCCCGGCTGCAGCCTGGGTAGGCAGCACTGGATGAGTTGCTCTAATGAATGAAGCTGCTGGTGAGCTCATTTACAGTCTGACATTCATGCCGGTCCCGCAACAGCTGCCTCCTACCCCTGCCAGGGGAAGCCACTTAGGAAGACAGCAAAGCAACCTGCCACCAATCTATCAGCAATTGGCTTCCATTAGGGATAGGAGGACCATGGAGGCAGGAGAGGGGTAGGGTGGGAGGGGTAAAGGGGTCACAGTTATGTCAACAGTTTAATCTTATCAGGTTTCCAAATCCCAAAGGGATGCTGGAGAAGGAGCTTTTGGTAAAGTGGGCAAAGGGCGGATTGTCTGCCAGGATCTTAACTATGATCCCATCCAGTTTTCCTGGGAAAATGCCAGTTTGCTTGATTGGATTTGGGGCCATTCACTCTTCACTCACCAGATCTTGGGTTTCTCTCC
>NW_007750012.1:9602-10402 GCF_000696425.1 Galeopterus variegatus | reverse complement strand
TTGTTACATAACCACGATGTCTATTGAGCTACGCTACATATTGTGAGGGGTATGAAGAAATATGGCATCACGCCTGCATCAAAGAGTTCACAGCCTGTTGCAGGAGTCAGACGTAGACCAGCTGTCTCCGGCAAGAGGTGAAGGCAGCAAGTGTGAAACAGACACAGAGTGCAATGATCACGTAGTCACTGCAAAATGATTAGTTTCAACTGGAGGATCATTGGAGCCTTTGTGGAAGAGTGACTTTTGGAATAGGTCTTGGGAGATGGTATAGATTTTCATCAAAAACACCAAACACCATGAAGAGTAAAGAAGAATTTTTGTAAAGGTGGAGGTGGTAGTGGTGGGGATGTCCTCCCACCCTCCCTTTTTTCCTTCATTGCAGCACCTTACACACCATTAAATGTGTAGCAGGCTAAAGTAAAGGTTCATGAATCGCTCCCCAGTGCCTAGAGTGATGCCTGGTGCATTTGATGCTCAATAAATATTATTGAATAAGTGATTGTATTGTGTACAAATAGGAGGTCATATAGGTGAACAATTCTAATTTGCTGGTTAAGGAAAAAGTTGTGTACTAGATTCTTACCATATGGAAGTCAATAAAATAATCTTTGAATATCTATATGAGCCATCCACTGTGTAATTGCAAGAGAGAAAAAAGAATGAACAAAAATTTACAGAATAAGGTTGGTTTTCTGACTCTCTTTTAATAGGCTCTGAAACATCTGGAACAGGAACCATATATGTATTCATCCAATAGGTATTTTATTGAATATCTATAATGCGTCAAATGATTTTTT
>NW_007750012.1:5282-5756 GCF_000696425.1 Galeopterus variegatus | reverse complement strand
GAGCCAGCAAATCCAGTGACGGTGTCTGAGGCAAATAGGGACATTGTATGGAACCTCTGATGAACACTAGTAGGATAATCACAGTGTAGGCCTTGAGGATTTTGGAGAAAATGTTTGCCCTCTTCTGCAGGTAACCATTTTTCTTTTGAGCAATAGTTTCTGGCTTGCTACTGAACCAGCTAGGGCTAGAGACTAAACACCAAGCCATAGGACACTGAGTGGCTCTATGTCNGAAAAGGCACAATGCTTGATGGTTTGTTTATTTGTTTGTTTTTGAGCCAAAATATACCAAATTGGAGCATACTACCTAGTTTAAAGCCCAAAAGGGTGCCTGTTTTCAGAGGGAACTAGAATAAAAGAAGATTTTGTTTGGTGCCCTGCAGTGCAAAGCAGGGCTTACAATTTTACTTTAGGAGCCAGCAAATCCAGTGACGGTGTCTGAGGCAAATAGGGACATTGTATGGAACCTCTGAT
>NW_007750012.1:0-4671 GCF_000696425.1 Galeopterus variegatus | reverse complement strand
TGTCATGGGACACCTGAGATCTCCATCATGACTAGGTGCTCTCTGACTCACTAAGAAACAGTCTGAACACGCACGAAGCAACTTGTCATGGAGTGGAAAAGGTATGTGCAAGCCTGTTCTTGAGCGGGTCAGAAGACACAAGCAAGTTGCATGAGCAGGTGTCTCTGACTCCTTTGACACTGACTCTAGTCTCATGATTCTATGACCAGCTGACTGAAGATAAGGAAAATTCAGGCCTGGTTTACAGACAGTTCTACACAGTATGCTGACAACACTGAAAGTGGACAGACCAGCATTAGGGCATCACTCAGGCGTGGCCCCTAAATACTGGAGAGGGATAAACCTTACAGTGATCAGAAGTTGAGTGGTACCTTTGGTCGTCCACCTTCTATGGGCTTAAACATACTCAGATTCATGGACAGATGCTAGTGGTTGAGCTGGATGATCATGGCCTTGGGGGGAAAATAAATCCTATGATATTAGAATATGGGTGACAAAGGGGTCTGAGAAAGAGGTCTGTAACTTTCAGAATGGATACAGAGTATAAAAATATTCATGGTACATGTGAGTGCTTACCGAAGAAGATCCCTGGCAAAGGTGGACAGAGTGGCACATGGTGTGGATGTCAGTCAGCCTCTTGTCTCCTCTCCCACCATGCGTGCTAATGGGCCAATGCACTGTGTGGCCATGGTGCTAGGGATGGAGGCCATGCACGGCTCCACTAAGGCTAGGTGCCAACCCTGCCAACGGCAGAGACCAACATTCAGTGCCATTACAATCATTCCCTAGAGGGACTACCTACACACCTGGTAGCAGGTTGATTACTATGGACCCCTCCCCACTTGGAAAGGCTACAGATTTGTCCTCACTGGAAGAGACACATATTCTGAACATGAATTTTATTTGGTGCCATCATGTTTTCCCTAGAATGAACATTCATGGATTTATAGAAAGTCTTTTATATTTATCATGTTATCCCACATGACATTTGTTCAGAAAAAGAAACTCATTTCACAGCAAAAGGAGGGAGCAGTGTACTCCTACCCATGGGATTAGTTCTCACCACATTGTGTCAGCACTGAAGCATCTGGCTTACTATAATGATAGAATGGCAAACTGAAAACTCAGTAACGGCACCAGTTGGAAGACACCACTCTGAAGGGCATGAGATTCTATCTCACAGGATACCATACATGTTCTGCAACAGAGGCACTTTATGATGCCATTTCTCCCACAGTCAGAGTACATGGGTCTGGGAGTCAAGGGATGAACGTCTAATAACTCCAGCAACCCTGTCAATTTTTTATTCTGTCCCTGTAACTTTGAGCATTGCTGATTTGGGGGGTTTGTTCCCAAACAAGGTGTTCTTCCACCAGGGGAACCACAGTGGTTCCATTTATTGGAAAGTGAAGCTGCCATGTCCTTGCAGCCCCCTCGTGCCATTGAGCCAACAGACACAAAAGGGGTTACTCTGCCGACTGAGGTTATTGATCCCAGTTAATATGGTGAGCTTTGGTTGCTGCTGCATAACGGAGACAAGAAGAACTATGTCTTGGGCTTGGGGAAGTCTTTGGGGTCACTTCTTAGTACTTACAAGTTGAGTTATAAAAGTTAATGGGAAATTGCAACAACAACAACGAAAGACAAGTTCACTAAGGATTCAGATCCTGAGGGAATGAAATTGTATCCCCTGACCAGCTAAAAACCTTGACCAGCTGAGCTGAAAATGGAGGAAACATGGAGTGGGGATTGGAAGAAGGAAGTTATATCCTCGAGCATGGCATCCTGCCTAGATTGCAGAACTAAAGGTAAGAACAGACATGCTTATTTTCTTCTCTGCTTTATGACGTGTGTGGGGAGGTATGGGTGTGTGGGGGTATCTATATAACTATATCTACGCATATTTATGTGTTTGCAAACACATAACCATTTTCTTCTCTCTCCTCCATCATTTTAAACAAGCTTTGCTGGAGGTTAAATTTATTATTTGGTCTTTAGGTAATGGCAGATTTGGATGACTGTGATTGCATTTAAGGAGTTATAAGCACAGCCCCATGGATACATTGGCTATCAAACTTTGTGACTCCTCATTTTGGGGAGAGGGGAATAATGTCTTTGCATCTGTAAGAAAGGTAGTTGCATTGTCCTAGGCAGAAATAGCACATTTTTGCTGTTGTATAAAAGTGTTAATATGTGCAGAAGACTGTGTATGGATGCTAAGTACACAGGGGCAGACTGTGCCAGTTGTTAAGTTCCTTCTCTTCAACTCCAAGTACACACTTGCACAATCTGCTTCGTGATGCGAGGCATTGGCCCCTGTGAACCACATTTCTGCTTTGCTGCCTGGCTCTCTGTTAGCTCTGCCAATTGGGGTTTCTAGAGACTTGTTCCTTCCTGTCTGCTTTGTGGGCTGGCTGGCTGTCATTCCTGTGAGAGTCACCCCCCAGCCAGACTTCTTCTTCCTGCAGTGGGAATTCCTTCCTAGAGCAGTTTGCAGTTTTTTCAAAACCTGTAGAACCAGCTTAATTATGTTCTTCCTCAGAGACTACGGCACCTGCCAGTGCCCTCATCCTCAGTGGTTGGTTTCAGCCACCTAGGACCACTCCTTTAAATTACTAATTTTAATAATCCCAACATCTTTCCTTTTCTAGGTTGCTTTCTCTATGATACCTTGAAGTTCTCCTTTTACTCTTTTCTTTTCTTAGTCATCAACTTTATTCCTAGTTAACAATTTATGTTAAATTCTCTCTACTCTTGTTTTGTCTCTTGACTAGGCTGTTACTAATACAGAGCCTTGACAAGTGTGCACAGATTTCTATTAGGAAGGGCAGAGGATCATTGAAAGAAGAAAAAGAAAATAGACCAGAGAAGCAAAGAAAGAACCATACTGGAGAGTTGAAAGACAGAAAGAATTGGGTGGGGGCGGGGGTGTTAGGAAAGCTGTCATACTGTGATAAAAAGACCTTCAGGAAATAGGGGGATGAGAAGGTTTTACATAGTTTTGCTACATAACATGACATGAAATCCCCCCCTTTGGCCTGCCACACAAGGCTTCAGTAAAGACTGAGATCTCTTAACAATTCATTATGGAAACTTGGATATGTATTGCAGAACACCTGGCAGGGCAGAAAATAACCAGCAGTAAATGATAACCCTTAAAGATGCAGATGTCTTTGGAGACAGTAAATATAAACATATTAGAGAGGAAAAAGGGGGACAGTAGCTAGCTCATTTTCCAGACTCAGACCTCAGGCTTAACATAGTTTGGAAAGGAGAATTTATCTGGAAATCTGGATGTCTGTGCATATGCTAATAATAAAACTGCTGACGTCCTCCAAAATGCTAAAAGAGAGTGATTATTTGTGAATACATTAAATTAAGGGAAAAATGCAAAACTAATATCACAGTATATTAATAGTTCATTTTGAGTCTCTATTTAATGTGCAACTTTGAATGATCTTAGATTAAGTTATAATTGTACATTCAAACATGTGATGTTTATATAATCAATTTTCTTTCTCTTTGATGTGACATATTAAGAAAACAACAGTGGCCGAAAGAACACTAAATCTCTAACATCGTCTACTGAGCCCAATCTGGGGTCCCCCCCATAGGGAGACCCTCTTATGACAGCGTCTTTCAGTTCTTCAGAAATTACCCTTTTGTGGAGGAAATCCACAATAATAATTGCTATTTATTCTTAATTCTGCTCTTCAATAGTTTATAGTGTATTCTTCCTTAACTGAATGTCTTACTTGTAAAGAGCAAACTAGCCATCAGAATAGAAGTTCCTAGCTTCTGCACACATCCCTCTACCCCAAACACACTATGAATTTGTTCTAAAACTTGCCCTTTGCTTAGGTTGCTATAGTTGCCACCAACAGTGGTCATTAAGTACAAACCCAGGGAACAAAATCGTGGTGGCCTGCCATTACACTCATGGAAGTTGGCATGCATTCCCCCAGGAATTTCATGGGGCTGCCAGTGGTGGCATAGCAACCCCAGGCGTAGAAAATTTGGAAGTATCTGCAGCTCTGTCTCTTAGAAAGTCACACCTGGGTTGGTTCACAGTGTAAGCTTAGCCTCTGGTCTAGTCAAAGCATTTGGATATGAAAAATACATTGGCTCTAAGGTGATCACTAGGTTGAGTTTGAAGTAGCGTATATCTGTGTAATAAAGAGAAGTTGAGGGCCACCTGTGACAGGATCAATTACAGAAAACTGGTAAAACTGGCATCATAACAGAACCCTGGTTATCTAGGGAAGGACCCTAAATAAACTCACCTTATTAATTCTTCGCTCTATGTATCTTCTTCCAGATTGCGATAGTTTAAAAGTCTAAATTTCAGATACATTTATAAAATATATATATATATATACACACACACAATTAATGAGGAATAAAAACTGAGAAACGCAATTCTTATTAGCCTATGACTAGTTAGCCTGCATAAAGTTGATTGTTATCTTAGTCAGTGATAAAATCTTACATTTGATTTAGAACCCAGGCAGTAGTGAAAGCAGCATGGATTCTGTAGTCCAAGAATGCTTGGGATAGAATCTCGGCTCTCTCATTTCTGATGTGCATTATCTTAAGTAAATTATTTGGTGTGACTAAGAGACATAGTTTTCTTACATGTAAATCCATCTTCTTGGGTTCTTGGGGCGATTA
>NW_007750011.1:9822-10402 GCF_000696425.1 Galeopterus variegatus | reverse complement strand
GAGACTTACCAGCAGCAGAGACATGGGAGCAAAATAGTCCCAGTGGCCACTTGCCTCTTGCGGTTGGGACTTCCTCTGGTGCCGGAGGGTTTCCAGTTTTCACTGATGCAAGTGTTAGAGCAGCACTAACCTTAAAATGTCCTAGTAGACAAAACATGCAAATAAAAATAACAATGAGATTTCACTTGACATCCATAAACAGGCCAAGTACCTATTGCTGATGGAAATGTTGGGAAAAGAACATTCCACCAGACATTGCTGGTGGAAGCATGCTGTGTTAGAGTCTTTGGAAAGCACTTGAGCAACATCTGTTAAACAGCTACTACCATTAGAGATGGTGTATATATGGATATATGGATAAGGACATAGATAGCCTTTATTACCACATTGCTCACAGTGACCAAAAAAGCCCACCAAAAACAACAACAAACTTGGAAATGTCTATCAGTGGAAGAATTGCTGACAATATATGGTATTTGCACACTATGAACTATTATGCATTCTGAATTAGAGTTAGATCAGTTGCCTTGGAATAGTTTCCACAGGGTGCTATTGAGTAAGAAGCAAGATTCCAAGAAAT
>NW_007750011.1:7603-7875 GCF_000696425.1 Galeopterus variegatus | reverse complement strand
GACACCCTGTAGCCTTGCCAGAGAGGCTGCCCAGGGGGAACCCAGCATATCCCTTCCACTCCCTGACAAGGTGCCCAAAAAGGAAAATGACTGCACCGATGCAAGGAGAGAAGTGCCAGCCAACAGGGGACAGCTGGGCTGATGTGGCAGTGAGGAAAGTGAACAGATGTGCAGGGAGCAGCTGGGATGACTGAGGACCAGCTGGCCTGGTATGGAGAGAAAACAGCTGAGCAGAGCAGGGTCTACCTGGCCTGATGTGAGAGCAGAGCCAT
>NW_007750011.1:5086-6411 GCF_000696425.1 Galeopterus variegatus | reverse complement strand
CATATCAATCAGTAACCTGTCTGTCTTTGAGCCAGCTACCTTGCTGTGTTACAATTCTTTATCTTACAACAGAGACTTTACAGCCTGGGGAAAATTTCCTGTCCTTTGTAAAGTCAATATTTGACGCTGCGAGGCTTTGGAAAACCAGGCCCTGTGAAGTACATTTGCTTTATGAATCCTCTACATAGGTCCACATGCTTGAGGAGCCTGAGCGCAGACGAGAACTAATAGGAAAGAACCCAGAAAAAAGTTCGGAAGGGAACTAGTGGGTAAAATTCTCAGCCAAAAACCACCAAAGCACTGTCCTCTCCCTTAAAGATTTTAAAACTAACCCAAATAGCATGTTCCCACAATGTTGCGATTATAACAGGTTTCCTCAGAGAAAAAAGCTGTTTCTTCAAGGAAAAAACTCCTTCTGCGGATATCAGTGTTTTGCTTGACAAATGCATTAGAGTTACAAGGAGGAGGGAAGGTGGCCGCCCAAGGACAGAGGACCACTGTGTTAATGTGCTCTTCTGCAACAAAAAAGGATATGCCTCAATTCCGTTTTTTACTTTCTTAAAAAATAATTACAATAAATGCTTCCCCTAATTTTAAAATTCTATCCATATTAATTTAAAAACTCTATTGTAACACAGCTTTGCTTTTTCTTTTGCTTAGAACTTCATTATACTTAAAAGCATTTTTAAATATTAAAGTGGAACATTTTTCTTTAACCAAGTTATGGTGTTTCATATGGTCACTTATGACTACTTTGTAATTCAAAGAGAATCTACCAAGAAAAAATAATTTATTAAAAAAATTTTAAAAGATCAATCCACTTTTAAACTGCTGTTTTCGAGTGCTGGCTCTTGCTCTTTGAAATGAGAATGGCCAGAATTTTGTCTCAGAGAAAAAATAAAACTTAAAAAAAAAAAAAAAGGGAAAGAATAACAACAACAAACCACACACACCTTAGCATTTTTCTGTCTTCGGCTGGGCAGAAGGTTTTCTGGGAATGAGAAACAGTGCTCTCATCGGATGCACGTCACAGAGAGCTGGAAGAGGAGATGGTCGTGTCAGTATGGCACGTGCTTTACTTACTCTTGATGTCTACGGCTCACTCATAAATAACATCAAATGCTTTGTCCCATCATCTGACTGACATATTTCACATCAAGCAGTCTAGGCACCTGGTTATGAACTCTCGGGCGTACCATGAAATTCCCATTTAAAAACAGCAAAATAGGAGGAGGACAGGGGCAACAAGAAGAATATACAATTTCAAATAGACATTGAACAGTTTTCATAAATCAAAGATAAACATTAATTCAAAGTCTTAAAGA
>NW_007750011.1:0-287 GCF_000696425.1 Galeopterus variegatus | reverse complement strand
GAAAGGAGCAAAGCCACCAAGAGTGCAAAACCCTTTACCAGTCTGGAAGCCTCTTAGGAGGCCTGGACCCACGTGTCCCTGAGCTCTCCAAACAGTGACCAACAGAGGGCCTTTTGAATGAATGGAGATCTTCAATGCTCTCAGAGACACACCTGCCACAAACAAAATCAAGTCCTAGAAAGCCCCTAGTTCAGGAGAACTGACTGAGACCCGCTGGACTTAGCTGCTTAAGCAGCCTAATAACCATACAAAGAAACCCACAAAGGTTTTCTTGGAAAGAACATGGT
>NW_007750010.1:5471-10404 GCF_000696425.1 Galeopterus variegatus | reverse complement strand
CATCTGAGCAGATTGTCACATAGGAGTGGTCTCACAAGAAGGGGTGTGGGGCTTCAGGCTCTCAACAGATTAGTATAATTTTACTCTCAGAATTCTTTATGAGAAATACAACTCTCGATAGCAACCTCTATGGATAGCAATTTCATTTATCCTGCAAATATATTACACGGGGGCAAAACAATATATATGAAGGTACTTCAAAGAGTTTGTGGAAAAATAGAATTAAAAGATAATGTTAATCTTTCCATGAACTTTTTAAAGTACTCTTCTATTTAAGGATATTTATTACAGTATTATTTGGACTGATAAACTAAATGCTCATCAGTGAGGGACTGGTTAAATAAATTATGATACATCCACTCAAAGAAACAGAAACCACAGCAACCACCAAAAAGAATAAGAGAAGAAAACAATAAGTTCCATAATATGGCTATGAAGCTGTCTTTAAGATACACAAGTGTTCTTCAAAAATTTCATGGGAAGATTTGTATTATCTTCTAATCTATTTTTCCCCAAACTTTTTGAAGTACCCTCATATTTATGAAAATAAAGTTATACAACCAGGTGCCACTATGTTATCACGTTAAAAAAATAGAAAAGCTGAACTTTATATATTCATTTAAGCATAAAATATCTCTGTAAGGATACATCCTAAATCAGTAGCAGTGCTTATCTCTTGGAGAGTAGTAAATGGGTATCTGGAGGACAGGGGTTAGAAGGAGACTTACTTTTTAAATATATTTTAAAAACCCTTTTGTACTTTTTAAATATACTTTTTGTACCATGTGCATGTCTTCCGTATTACAAACTAGTAAAATAATTTCAGATAATTTTCACAAGAGTATCTGCTAATTTTCCAAGCTGACCCTGAAATAAGACCTAAAATATAAAACAAAAGAAATCTTGACTCGTTTCATTATCTTAAAAATATTTGAAATGAGCTGCATAGGAATTTACTCCAGGGTATCTTCATCAATGTCATTCCAATAATGCCCTAAATAACATATCTGCTGCATCTGTAATAACATGGATTAAGTTATCTTATGTGTGTGTGTGTGTGTGACCAGTAAGGGGATCGCAACCTTTGGTCTGGTGTCTGCTAATTTTCCAAGCTGACCCTGAAATAAAACCTAAAATATAAAACAAAAGAGATCTTGACTCTTTTCACTATTTTAAAAAGATTTGAAATAAGCTGAATAGGAATTTACCCCAGGGTATCTTCATCAATGTCATTCCAGTAAAGCCCTAAATAACATATCTGCTGCACCTGTAATAACATGGATTAAGTTATCTTAACCCTCACTTTGGCACTGACATAAAAGTGTACAGGGTTTCTTTGAGTGCTTTCTCAATTCTCATTCCAAATTATTTGTTTCAATAGGAATATATGAGAATAAATGCAATTATCAGGTACACAGATGAGAGTCAAGACTCTTCTGTGAATCCATTCTGCCGCACACTATGAATAATATGACTAATATACATTCACTCACCTGTTATTAGAACAGATACTTGTGAAGTAGGTTGAGGCGTTCTATCCATTTGTGGAAATGCGTGCAAATATTTAGCTGGAGTTGGAATTTAAAGTAAGTCGTCCAATGGGTGTTCAAGTGGAAATACAGAAAGAGACATCAAGAGGGTCAATATCCTGTATCCTAAGTGGGCTTGGAAGTCTTTCCTCTGTGTTCCTCCATGGCATCTCCCAAATTCTTTCTCCCCACACAGGATTTCTCTACACTTCTCTTCTCCGTGGCTAATAGATCTTCCTTTTTTGCTACATATCTGAATAAATTTGGTTTGGGGATGGAACGTTTTGGCCATCCCCCCATTACATATGTGTGATGTGGCTTCTAAGGTTTATTTTCCTTTTCTGAGACTTACCTAATTGTCTAGGACATATCACATAAAATTATTTAACAAATAGTGAAAAAGAAGGATATTTTATCATCTCACTGAGACTTTTCATTTTTATGAGGCAGGAGGCACCGTGTTGGAAGAGAACGTAACAGACTGGTTTTCTAACTCTGCTGTTTTTCTAACTTTGTCCTGAAGTTGATCCTCAAGTTCTTGTAGAAGCCCCTATTGTTTTACATGTAAGCATGTGTGCATGCATGGCAAATTTGTCTTTTTAAAATATGTTTTGATCTCTAGATATAAAGTTTAAGATGTTAGAAATGCTATTTACAAAGTGCCTGTGTGGGAAGACATTTTAGTAGCATCATTTAAAAGATTTCCAGCTTCCTCGTTTTCCTGTAACCAATCGGTGAAAGCCTCTTTGATATGCTGGTCTGAGATTAGAGGTCTCTGCCATCTGGGGTTCCCAGCAGCAGAGGCAGCTCCCCAGCCTGTGTTTTCATAGGTGTTGGGATTGGAGATGGTGGGAGATGAGAGGGTGCACCTTGTGTGTCGTCCTCTACAAGCAACCAGAGTCAGCTGAGAACAGAATTCCCATGACCTGAGAATATCCGCCAGAAATTTGGATTTTAGTGTTTAGCTTGGGAATCTGTCCGGAGATAAGATGAATTATATTTTAGAAAATTGGGTGCTTGTCAGTGGGATGGGTGGGGAAAAGGGCTCTAAAGGACACAGGTCTCTAGGCTGCCCTAGGCAGCAGCAGGTCATCACCGAGGCCCCTCTGCTCCAGAATATCTTGAAAGCAAAGGAGCCACAAGCCTCCATTTGTTCTATAGTCTACATCAGTAGATTATATTATTATATATGATACATAATATACTATATATGATTATCTATAAATGTAAACATATAAAGTGCTAATATACAGTATAATTATACAATATTGTTTTTAGTATACTATATAATGATTAATACTTAACTATAGTATACTGTTATTATATAAGAAATATTAATGGATGCAGATACTTTTCAGAGACTTTACATATACTTTTATATTTATATATACAGTAGAAATTAGTATGTGTGTTCTTGAGAAAATTCCCTAAATTTCCATGCACTAAGCAATAAAAAAACCATGATGTTTTGAAATAGAAAACAGGAGTTTAGCCACAACTCCATCAGTTACAAGCTGCTTATACTTTATCTGAAAAATAGCAAAGGTAGTCGTGTTCATTTATAGGGTTGTCATGAGGATGGAGTGATAATGGGAGAAGTATTCAGTGAGGGGTGACTGCTACAAACGTTAGGTATTGTTATCTGTAAACAACGCCCACCTTTTAAGTCCCTTGTTCAAAGAGTCTGTGATTCTTGAGTCTCGAAGAGTTGTAGCTTGTCTTGAAATACATACATTATTACTTGAATCATGGTCTGAAAGATCACTGAAATAAACCACTGTGTCCCCAAAACTAACAGGGGATGCCACCCTAATGAGATCTCTTTTGTGTGTTTATTCCCATTGTTACATTGGGGTGCAACATACATGGGGCACAGAAGGGTGATTTGGACTCAGGCATACACCCGTGGGGCCCCAGGTGAAGATCTGGGACTCATCCACACACCAGAGAGCTGCTTTTTGTACCATGCCAGTCTTTGGGGTCCAATGTTGTCTGCGTGGAGATCCTGCAAGACTGACTGCATGTCAAACAGCAGTCGTAGTCCAGGCCCAGGAACTTGGACCATCCAGCTTCACATGTTCATCATTACAAATTATGATGACTTTTTGTGTCCTTTACCCAACTGCTCCTTAACCCCTCCCCGCTCCTCCAAGAAAGAAACAAAAAAAGAAAGACCATAATATTATAAAGAATATTCATCACCAGTTGGTTTTGCCTGACTTCGCTGTTATGTGAGAGAAGTCAGGCAGTCACTGCTCTGAGTCTGGCTTCTTTACATCAACAGGATGCTTTTGACATGCAATCACACTGGATCTTTTATTGACCCTGCCTTTTGCTGACATAAACACTCATCCAGGGCACATCCAGGATCGAAGCTGCAGGGCTGCAGGGCACCTTTATGTGGAGCTCTGGCAGACTCTGCCAGGCAGCTTCTGAAGCGGCTGCTCCAGTGTGCATTCCCAGGAGCAGCGTGAGTGCCCACCCCAGCTTTGTCACCCCAGGCCTCTTAGTTTCCGCCACTCTTGTGTGTGGGGGATCTCCTGTGATCTTACCTGGCGTTTTCCTGTGGGCTATATTGAGGACTTTTTGAATGTTTGTATTGACATTTGGAGTCCCTTTTTTGTGATATAACAGTTTAAATGTTTTACCCATTTTTAAACAAATGGGTCCATCTTTATCTCACTGATCTAGAGATATTCTTTTTTTCTAAATATGTCTTTAGTCAGACACGTGCTCTGCCACGGGTCTGCTTCTGTTCACGCAGGGATGGCCCCTGTGCTGCGTGCACCTTTGTTTATCCACTTCTGTCAAAGTCCCACATTTCCCCTCTTATCTCTTCTGTTTCTTACTTTTTCCCCTCTGACACTGGATCAAAACATAAAACTGACATATTCATTTTAAATTGTATTTTAATTTTACAAACCTTTATTCTAAATACCAAACACAAGGAAATTGAGTGTTTTAAGTTTTTTATTAGTACCCCAAACAGGAAACACATGTGACTGTGCTTTGCCATGGAAGGGATTCGCTGAGGGATCCCTACCACTTGGCCCAGCTCTGCGGCTACGTCTCATGGCTGCTGTGACAAAGCCACAAGGAGGAACGTGCAGATAGCTAGGCCCAGCCGTCACTCTGCTCCTGGGCTGCTCCACGTCCTGTCAAGCCTGCACAGGAAGGTGCAGGAGGGTTGAAGCCTGGCCACCTGATTCTGCCTCTGAATGACAGAAAACAGGGCTTTTGGTTCCGGCTCCACAGCCAGGCCAGCACTGGTGTTGTCTTCAGGGCCCCAGGGGCAAATGGCCCTACTTTTTCTTTTTCTTTCTTTCTTTCTTTCTTTCTTTCTTTCTTTCTTTCTTTCTTTCTTTCTTTCTTTCTTTCTTTCTTTCTTTCTTTCTTTCTTTCTT
>NW_007750010.1:3822-4471 GCF_000696425.1 Galeopterus variegatus | reverse complement strand
CTCTCTCTCTCTCTCTCTCTCTCTCTTTCTTTCTTTCTTTCTTTCTTTCTTTCTTTCTTCTTTCCTTTTTTTTTGTCTTTTTGTCTTTTTTCATGCCCGGCAACGGATCGCAACCCTCAGTGTCGCGCCCGTACCGGACTGGGACCGGCAACGGGATTGCAACCCTCACTGTTGCCCCTGCTCCTCGCTCAGCCAGTGAGCGGCTGGTCTGTATGTGGGATCCAAACCCTCGGCGGGAGCGCCGCCATGCTTCTCAAGCAGCACACTGTAGCAGTGCACCACTGGGACGGCCCCTATTTTTCCTTAATTAAAAAAAAATTTATTGAAACATAATGCTTGTACACATTGTTGGAAACAGGGAGCTGCCCTGAATGCAGGGGTCTCCTAGGGGGCGCAGCTCTCGTCTGTTGGGCTACGCCCGGGCCGCCAGCCATTTTGGGAAAGTACCTCAGCCATTTTAAACTTGCTTCGGGCTGATTCTGGGAAACCGAAACCTAAGCAGAGAACTCAAAACTTAAAAGAACTAACTTCCTTGGTACGGTGACTCTGCACTTTTTTCCTGCCTGCCCTGTCCTCACCCCTCACACCTCAACTCCCTATTGGATAAGAGCTCCCCCGCCCCTGGTACCTTATAAAAATCCCTGCTTGC
>NW_007750010.1:0-242 GCF_000696425.1 Galeopterus variegatus | reverse complement strand
TATTAGATTTATACCCTTGTCAGTTAGTGCTAAGACTTATGCAATATTTGGCGTAAGTTCCTTTTCATTAGCCATTTTTGGGTCTCGGGTTTCCACGTGGCATTTGAAGCCATGTGGAAACTAGAGAGGCAGAGGGCAATATTCACTATCTATGTCTCTAAAAGATATTGTTTCTCCCAGAATGGCCAGGAGGCAGAGCTGAGATAACAAGGAGACACATTGACCTAGAGACAGTTTTAGGT
>NW_007750009.1:14251-15297 GCF_000696425.1 Galeopterus variegatus | reverse complement strand
TTCTTTCCATTTTTAGCTTTCCATGTCTACTTTTTGTCCCTTGAGTATGTGACTAGTTTAAGCTACCTCTCTTTCTTTTTGGAACCAGATTTCCACCCTTCCAGGTTCAACACTCTCTGCAGCTTTGGGTGTGAGAATTCTTAGAACAGAAATCCAAGGTGCAGTGACCCACAGGACAGATTGATCTTTCATCACTTCCATCGATTCCTGTATTTGGTCAAACATTTGGATGATTTCCAAGTTCTAATCTAATAAATCAATTCTGTATGTAAAATTTTATTCTATTTTGGAACTTTATTTATATTAGTTTCTTAGTAGTAGATTTACATAGTAAGGGAGACATTTTTAAGCTTTCAAGTCAGATTGCTAAACGGTTTTTGAAAGCATTCACAAGAACGTGTGCATATTGTATCATAATTATGAATTGCTTTCACTCCTCATTCTTAAATCTTATATATTTTCCCAATATGCTTGTCTACTTAATATCCTATCGAGTTATTTTTTTCAAGCACTACCCTGAACATTTCTAAGTGCCTAGATACATTATAATTTTTACCATTATAGGATATTTTATTTAAAAGTAAATATTAAATATATGTTAATGTGAATGAAAAATTGTGTAATATTTTTCTATGTTGAGGTTACCAAGAGAATTACTATTTTCTAGTTTAAATCTGAAAGACTATCTTCAGAGCTTGGCTTTTTTGTATCTTCTGCTTTCTAATTTTCAAACTCTTTTTTAGACTTAATTGTCATACTTCTGATTCACAAATTTATATCTCCAGTCTGAATTTGTACATCCAGCTGTTCACTTGCATATCCAACTACCTCCCCCTTAATATCTTAACTTGAATGTCTAATAGACATCTCACAGTTACTGTGTCTCAAAGCAAACTCCTGATCTTTCCATCCCCCAAACCTACTTTTCCCACAGTCTTCTCCATTACAGTTAAGAACCACTTGATGCTTAGTCCAAAAATATTGATGTCAACCATGAATTTGCTCCTTGTCTCACACTGCATGGCTAATCCTCCAGAAAAATCCCT